>NW_015150986.1:486091-577444 GCF_000732505.1 Cyprinodon variegatus | reverse complement strand
ATCTCAGAATTCTGACTTTGATCTCAGAATTCTGACTTTAATCTCAGAATTCTGACTTTGATCTCAGAATTCTGACTTTTTTCTCAGAATTCTGATTTTATTCTCTGAATTCTGACTTTGTTCCCCCATAATAAACTGAAATAAAATGCAAAAATCAGTTAATTTTTTTTTTTTTTTTTTCAAATCTGCAGTGGCCCTAATCCCCTTCTGTAGCTTGGAGGTTATTCAAAAGACCAATAACTGACTGGGTGAGTTGTCTCATTGATTAAGAGTATGTTACTACTTCCTACATAAACAATGCAAACTAAGGAGCTGTAGTATTGAACACAAGCTGCTTTCTGTTATATTTACCTTCTCAGTAGGTAAGCCAGAACTTCAGCTAAGTCTACGTCCTCCTCAAAAGCAGACTGTCTGTCCCCCTGCTGCCTGTCAGCCGTCCTCCTGCCCCGGCTGCTGCTGCTGCCGCTGCCGCTGCTGCTCTGGTTCGGTTCTGCTCCTTCTGACTGCTCTGCTGGGTTGCCACTGGAAGAGCCCCTTCCACAAGACATCCCAGAACTGGACTGAGAGCCCATAGACTGAGAGGGCCTGAGAAAGAGGCAGTATTATGCAGAGGGAAGGTGCAGAGCGCCGTCTATTGAAAGGAAATGAGGGGAAAAGATGCGTTAGGTAATCATCTAAACTCTGACATCCGCTCAAGTTTTTAGATTATTTTACTTCTTTAAACCAACAAACTTATACGTTCTGCTCAAGAAAATCTACCGTTTAACCAGAGGAGAAAATAACAAAGGGTTGCAAATTAGGAAGAGTTAGCTAAAGTTGCTAACGATAACATTAGCTACCGATGGACAGTCCTCCTGACAGCTTCCAGCTCCTGCGGGGTTCCGAGAGGACCTGTCCGCCAGCTGGCTCCGGGTTTCCAGCCCGCTCCTCCACACCGTGCTGCTTTCACGGAGAACAGGCGGCTTGTTTTGCTAAAGCACCGTGTTTGGTCAGTGGACAGGCTGGCCCACTCTATTAATCGCCATGTTGTTTACAAAAGTGTGAAGGGGCTCTGCGCGTCACGTGACCAGCGCTCCTCTCGTCACATAACCTGAGAGCTACGTCACCGCGACACCTCGCTGCTTGCAAGTACATACCGCAATAAAAATACAATATGGAAAGCCGTTTTAACATAAATTCGGTTTCGTCTGACCATCCATATCGTAAATTACATTTTGCCTAGTAAAAATTCGTAAAATTTTTTTAAAATTAGTAAAATGGGATTTAAGATATCTGGAATTATTATTCTTCCTAATCAGAATGTAAATAGAAATATCTTAATTTACCATTCCGGATAGTCAAAATGTGGTTTTGTCTAGTCAAAATGTATTTTAAGATATCTGGAATGTAATTATGGATGGTCAGACGAAACCGAATTTATGTTAAATCGGCTTGCCATATTAATAGGATGTTTTGACTAGTCAAAATATAACCAGAGATATCTTAAATCGCTAAAACGTCTAGTCACAAAACAATTTGAGATATCTTGAACGTAAAGGCGTTACAACCCTGTTTATGTTAAAACGGCTTGCCATACAGAGTCTTTCTGTACTTGTATCTCAAAAATGTTACTTATGGTTTCATCTGACCAGAGTACCTTCTTGTGCATTTTTTTCTTTTTACTTTTAATGGGACTTCTGATGCTTTCCTCTTTCCAGCCATAACCAGATTTGCAGAATTGAGGATTTAAGTTATCTTGGCAACAGAATCTTCCACCCAAACTGGATCTTTGCAGCTCTTCCAGTTACCTCTCATATGCTTATCTGATTAATGTTGACTCTGAAATATGCTTTTTCTCATAAATTATGACAGAGCTTTAATCATTTTTGTCACCTATATGTGATATTGAAAAAAAAGATGCAGATGACATTCATAAAACTCCCCCAAAAAGACAAAAAATAGTCATATTTCTACAATAAAATACAAACCCTATAAGAATTAAAAAATATATATGTTAAAGATTTTTACTTCTCTTTTACTTTTCAGGAAGAGTCTATGACTGAAACCCACCATGAGGATATTCTTCATCACTTGTGCCAGTAAGTATGGAGGGTTAAAAGGGACAAAATGACATAAATAACTGTATCATGAAATAATAAATGTAAGAAGCAACTAATCCAGGTCATTGAGTTTGATAGATAATATTTACAAATTAAATAATTTGATGATAAATCTATGCAGAGAAATAATAAAATCTTTATATAAGTGAATTTATTCTTTACAATTTTTTAAATATAATTGCTTAATTTCATCATTTAAATGATATATTTTATCATTTAATTGCACATTTAATTTAATTTCATAAATCAGACTTTAATAATTCTTTTAATTGTTTTACGATAAATTGGTGAAATGAATGTATGGTACATTTAATCGTAGATTAATTTATTTCATTATTTTACGGTACATTTAATGATATACTTCATTGTTTAAAGATTTGTTCCGTAAATTGTACATTTAATTATTAAATTATTTAATTAGCTTATTTAATTTTTTTCATGGGACCATTTTTCATTTCATAATAAATTTACATACACTTATTTTTATGACATATTCATTTATTTTATTTGATATTTTTTGTGAAAATGCTTATCATGCACAAGTCCTTGTTGCCCACTAGGTCTCAAATGGAAAAAAATAATTAGTATTTCAGGACCAACAGTTAAAAATATCTGAGTCGATATTTCAGTAGTATTTGTTGTTCAGCCCATTTGTTGGTTTAATGGATCCAAAAATATATTGCTCCTGCATGAAATTATTCTGTTAAACACAGCATAAGACATTTCTGCTGTCTTGATCACAGCATCAACTAATTTATGAGTGAATCTAGTCCAGAATAAACAAAATACTGAATTCATGAGGGAAAACTTCAGCTACACCAGGATTAAACATAGGTTTATGTTAAACCCTTAAAGGCTTTGTGTGACTAAAAAAACAAACAAAAAAAAATATTATTAGGGGTTCATCAAAGGATATGACCTGAATAAGTTCTTGCACAAAAGCTGAACCTTTTTAAAGAAATTACTTTCCATGACATTTTTTTTTCTTTTCTTTTTTTTTTTTTTTGGCATTGGCAGCCTAAGTGTCTTGAGGACAGTTTCATCAGTTGGACCCAAATAAAATGCTCCAAGGTCATGAAACTTTGCAGACTTTGGGATGGTAACTCTAGACAGCTCAGAAATATCTGGGGTCTATTGGTGTCATTAAGACCCAACAGTAAGCATTACATCTCCAACTCTGTTGCTCTGTGCAGGTAAACATTTCAGGGTGTGACCTGCCTCTTGCTCAATGGCTGCCTGGACAAGCTCCAGTAATGGGTGAATAGACTTTATAATTATTTCCTTTAATTCACTAAGAGCTTTGCTTTTGGTGCTTTAGTGACTAGGCTGTCCAAGGCTGGACCATTTTATTTTTGCACTCTGTTCAGCTGCAATTCTAACTCAAAATACATAGAAATTAAATACTTAGATTGGGATTTGTTCTAGTCCATTCCAGGTTTTATGAAAATCCCAGAGCAGCTAGTTTAGACTAGTACAAGTGGGTTTAGCTCGGTTTGTTTACTTAGTGCAAGCCCCAATTGTTCAGGAGTCTTTAATCCTGAGATCAAAAAGACATGTTTGTTCAATAGTGCCTATGCCAGCTTCATGAACCTGGGAAACTTTGTTATTCTGACATCTTTCAATAGAAAATATTATAAATAACATGTTATGAATTGCAGAGCTTAATAACTGATAGTTAATATTTTATGTCAGAACATTACTTGTTAGTGTAATTTAACAGTTTTGGGAGTTTGTAGCTAAAAATAGACATCTGCTTTAATGCATGTTTGCACATGATTATTGAAAGAGAAAAAACACATTTTAGTTTTGCACAAACATTTGAGAAAAATAAGGATGTATGAAGGATAGAAGTTTTGTTAATAAAGAGAGGCTTTATATCCTACTGCTGCTGCTACCTTAGCCTGTCTTTGACGTAAAAATAACTGCCTTTTCTCTCTATTGTTGGACAAAAGGATGGATTATTTACAGCTGCACACACATCCACGGAAAGGTGCAGCCACAACAGACTGCTGGGGTTTTGTTTTTGACCAGCTCCATGGTAATGTCTCATACTAGCACTGTTAGCAGCGAGCATCCTTCCTTCATGGTGACAAACCGGTTGGTGTGTTGGGGAAACTGTCATACTGACTTTAATCTGATTAATTAATCTAATCTAATCTTGTCTCCCTATAGATAGGACAAATGCAGTAATTTGATTGATTGATCGACTATTGATCTAAGAAATTTACATCAGCTCGAATAGTCATAGGAGAAGAATGTGCCAAAGAAAGAAAAAGGTGCATGGGATATATACAGAATATACATGTGACAGCTTTTTTTTTTTTTTTAAACCCTCTCTCAGGCTCAAATTAAGTTGTAGTTGCAGGAAAAAAATCCGATATTTGGAGAAAATGATCATATGGGGTAGTAATATACAATTCAGACTTTTTTTTTTGAGAGAGAGACCTTCACATGTAATGAATTCTGGGACGTTGCAGATTTGCAACAGTGGTCCGGAGTGGTAAATTAACATTGAAGACTGAATCTGATATGAACGTTAACTTTATTTGAATGTCACAAACAAAAATGTAACAATACAAAATAAAAAAAGACTTTCTCTCACAAAATTAGAGACAACTTTTTCTCAAGCTTTTTCTCCACCGACATCTCAAAACCTCTTGAGAAGGCTGTTTCTGTTAAATTGTTGCTCAATACATAGGCAAACTAGTAGATAAAGCATGTAGCATCCATTGGTACCTGTTTGGGCACACGTTGCGAATCCACAACATTGAAATCGAGATGCCTCTGGTGAAATACCCAGAGGAGATCAAATCTACCAATTGGCATGTGTCATATTTTAACAGACATGATTCATCTTATGTAGTATTGATTTCAAAATAATGGAAATTGGTAATGATACTTACATGAAATTGGTGCTTGAAAATCTCTTTCAGTGACACCAAGGACTCAGCCATGTTGAAAGGGAGTCAGCAGTGCTATCTGATGAGCTGGAGAGAAACTGTTTGTTGCAAATGGACAACTAAGTCCTTCTGTTGTACTTCTGAGTAACAAAAGCTCTTAAAATATGGATGTGGAGTAATTAGCTAAGTAGCATTTAGCTGTTGCAAATCTGCAACATCTGTTTGGAGAGAGTTATTAGCAGGATTATTATACAGAGTTATTGCACAGGGTGCATACCTGGGTATTTATATAGATGGATAATTTTTTATATATATATATATATATATAGTTATTGCACTGGGTGTCAAATATAAAGAAACCGGTTATTGCACAGGGTATTAAATAGTAATTGTACATTATACATTGCACAAGTTATTGCTGTTGTAGTTTCACATTGCAGTCTGGTGGCAGAGTCTGGTCTGTTTTTTTTTTTTTTGTAAATTCTTGTAAAACAATGGGAACTACATCATTGTCGATCCAACATTTAAAAGAGTTTTACAAGTTTGTCTTACTAAAAATACCTACATTTTTTGTTACTATTGTTTGCAACTAAAACATTAAAGTTTAGCTACAGTAACAATAACTGTCTATGAGTCAGTTCAGCAAATGGATGCAACCAAGTCCATTTCTGTAGTTGGATGTTCCATGAAAGCAAAAAACATAGTTAGTAAAGGATTAATACTTTGAGTTGAACTGAACATTTTCCAAGAAGGAAGATAAATGAATATAAGAATCAGTCTGAATAAAAATCATCCAGATAAAGGTGTGCAATTTTTTTTCATTCTACCCCCTGTGTTTTGATATGAACCATTTATAAGGGTCTGTTTAACCTTAAAAAAGTATTAATGAATTATTTGAACATCCCTGTACATTTTATTAAGCTAATTTTACATTTTAAAAAAATCCTTCAAATTTATTGCCTAAAAAAATGTTTGCGAAGATTCTCAGTCATTCAGGTCATGGTCATTCCAAAATAAGACAGTTAAAAACAATCCACTGGACTTAGTTTCCAAGTGTGAAGATGTTTCTCTTCCCATCCAGGTAGCTTTCTCAATTCAAAATGTCAGAAATTGGGTTGAGTTCGAGGTTTTATACAGTAGCCCAACAAAACCTTGTTTTTGTTTTGAAAACATGCAAATTGAAACGGACGAAGAGGTCCACCCCTTTGGAATGGGGGTTCATTTGGCTTCTTTTGTAGCCTGCAATGCCCAATACCCATATATTTCTCTGAAAGGGTGGTCATTAAAGGGAATCATTGGCCTGGCTGAACAGGCGAGGTCCTCCACTTTCCTGTACAGGGGCTGCGGTGATAGCGGGAAGGAATCAACTCAATTGCTGCATTGTAGGTTTTTGAAAGCTCTGAGTCTGCCCTTCCTGTTTAAGGTTGTTTTTTCTTTCTTAACATAAATGGCTTCCTTCCCACTCAACCACCTATTTTCTTTATTCAAAATGTGAACATTCTGGTCCTCAAAAGAATGTCCTTTTACCATAAGGTGCAGATGTACAGCAGTCTTGTCCTAAGGAGGGCGCTCTTCTTTGTTGGGCCATGTGTCTGTGGAGAGGTTGTTTGGTTTCTTCAATATAAAGATCAGAGCATTCCTCACTGCATTGAACTGCAGACACCACTCTGCTCATATATGGTTTGGGGGTTTTGTCCTTAGGATGCACTAGTTTCTGTTCAAGGGTCTTGTTTGGTTTGAAATGTACCGGGATTTTGTGTTTGGAGAAAATCCTCTTGGGTTTTTCATACCAATCCATCAACATATGGGATGGCGACATTTTTTTGTTTAATCTTCTCACCATTAAGTCCTGCTGCGTGTCTTCTGGATTACCTTGCTGATTTGAAAAAAAGCCCAGTTTGGGTATCCGCAGGTTTGAAGAGCATTTTTGATGCGTTTATCCTTCCCTTCTGTTTCTGTAGAGACATGCTCAGCCTTGTGTTGTAAGGTTCTGATGACTGAAAGTTTGTGTTCCAGTGGGTGGTGCGAGTCAAAAAGCATTGCCTCAAAAAAAGAAAAAGATTTTTAAACTTAAAAAAATGTGTGTGCAACTGCACACAATCAGTTTGTGCCATTTATTTAACTTCATAACTTTAAATTAACTTAACAGTGATGGTAAGTTCTTTTTGGGGAACCAGCCTTCATCAGAGATCGTCTGCTTGCATGGAGCATTCTGTTTGTTTTCCAAGCTATTTTGCATAATTCCCTTATTATATTTCCACATTAGTCATGCAATTCCTCATTTGCAATTTGAGCAGACATATTACCCAGCACACTGAGATGTTAGAATCATCACACAACCAGCAAATCACTGTGTTTCACCTCTTAGGGAGTCAAATACTTTATTTACTACAGTGAATACAAGATCAACTTTGCTTGTGGTGTCGTCCAGCCACACGCATTCCCTGAAATATCACTCAATATCCAAATTGTCCTTAAGTAAGAGTAGAAATACTTTATGATATTTCTACTTTAGTAAGGGTAAACAAGTATTTGGTAAAAGGCCTGTTTAAGTACTGAGTTACTGACAGACCAAAATGTAAAGTTATGTGCAAATTCTGGTATTTTAAAGACCAGGTATAAAGTAAGCTTGTTTAGCATTAAGCTTGTTTTGTTAAAACACTGTCTGGATCACTTTTTTTAAACAAACTTGTTTATTAAAGCAATATTTCATAAAGATATTGCTGAAGCTAAAGTTAAAAAGAAAGTCTGTCTGAAAGTATTTTTTAGTCATGGTTATTCAAGTAAATGTGGCAGTAATTACTACCTACCTTTTGCTGTGCTTAAATGCACGTCACCTCTTCTTTCAAACACTTATAATAATATTCAAAGTTATTAAGCCTGTTTTTAATCTAATTGTACACAGCACTTATTTAAAATGAGTATAAACAAGTTGATAAGAACTGAAGTTTTTAATTAAACTAAATGCTGGATTCTACAGTGCAGTTTTAAACCCTTGTTAAAAGACATCACAAAGGGCTGTGTATTGGAACTCCATCAACAAGTGAGACTTCCTTTTTTTTAATTTGCTGCTTTGGTTAACCTAAAATAACCATCACGCTTCATTATTAATGTTCCAAAAATAATCTAAAACCACTATTGTAGTTTCTGTTCTCCTTCTTACTGCGCACTGGATGTTTTCATTCAATAGATACTTTTTATTTGAGGTTGGGCCCCAATTATTAATGTGAGACTTTGCGTTGCTAAAATCTTAACCATCAAATATCTTCAGGGCAGCAAAATAAAAGTTTATTGTATACTGTTGCATACCTAATCCTGTCAAAGTCTAATTGAGCAGCTCCTAATGGCCGAGCTTCTTTTCTTGTCTCTAAGGGCACGCCCAGCCACCCTATAAAGCAGTGGTTCCCAAAGATTTTCTTCTGGCCCCCCTTTGGATTACAATAAAATTTTGGGAAAAAAACTTTGGGAACCACTGCTATAAAGGAAGCTCCTTTCAGCTAAATGATTTGAGGATGTCATTGTTTGGGTCGTGTCTTCGCTCTCGTGATCATAGGTGAGGGTAGGAAGGTAGACCGATTTACCATGACTGCTGAGCCGATCCATGTGGTGATCTTCTAAGCCGCGGTTCTTGACCAAATTGCTTGGGAGGGGGTGCTAAGCGGGAGCAGTGTTTATCTTCCTGGGGGCACAGAAAATAGGCATGAATTTAAAAAAATTGGGTAATAGAACCCAAGAACTATTAGTGTTTCTAGAGAGCATAGATGTAACAGATAAAAACTCTGATCCAGTCTCAGTAAGACTGAACCCTATAATGAAATAAATCCAACAGACAAATCAGTTAGGGTTTCTGGGTCGGCGCATAACACCATAAGACATTAGGGTTACATCTACATGAGCCATAACACGGGCCAAGAACAGTTCTACAGGAGTGGTGGTACCTGTAAAGAACTGCCCATGTATCTCCCCTCAGTCAAAACAAGCCCCTCAGGTGTCTCAGGGGCTTGAACTCTTCACTTGAGGCCGGAACTCTCCTGAACTATAAGAGGGGTAGCCACACCTTTTAGGTCAAGAACTTGGGGGGGAGTTGATTTATTGACTTAATTGATCTCAAGGTTGAGAAATGTACTTGTTACTTCGGCTCAAATAGTCAAAAAGAAGAAGGTGACAAAGAAAGAAAAGGTGCATGGGGGTATGTACAAGTTGACCTTAATCCCTTTCTGCCTTGCACTCACCTCAGCTTATGCTATGGGTCTAAGGTCCCCTGACTCCTGGTACCCCCCTCCCACAGGGCAGCACATGCAGATCCATTGAACAGACTCTGGGGAACCCTCGATGACCCCTCAGAGGATGTAGAGCTGGTCCATCTCTCAACAGCCAAGACAAAGACCACGATGCTCCTCCTGAAGCAGAGGTTGGACAATCACCCAGACTCATCCTTGCCTTCCCAGGCATGCTGAGGAGTGTGATACTCCTGTAGTTATGACGTACACCCTCTGGTCCAGCACAATAGTCTGCAAGTCCAGGGACACTGTCCCCAACTACTCCATATTGTTGAAAAGGCATTTCAACCTCAAAAGTCCACTCAGACAGACTCCTACCCCAAAAGCCTTGGCACCCTTGAAGTTTTAACCCCCTCGGTGATGAAGGACTCCAACTCCTCTCCAGTCTCTGCTTCCATCGGAAAAGGTTTAATAGCGGAATGAAGTTGATCCTCAAAGTATTCCCTCCACCGTCCGACAATGTCCTCAGTTGAGGTCAACAGCCGACCACCCCAGATGTAAACAATGTTAGCAGTGCTTCATTCTTTGAGGGCACCCAACAGTTTGCCAGAATTGCTTTAAGGCTGAGCATTAGTCTGCATAATGAATAACTTCAACCTTTGAGCATGTGTACGGAGTGGGGTGGACAGGATCCAACATGAAGAGAATATTTATTTTAGTAACATCGGCAGTGACACATTTCTGGCACTCCCAGTAATTCTTTTTAAGCGGTTGGGACTGCAGCATTTTTGTCCTTTATATTAAAGATAACTCTGTTTCTCTGGTGATATAAAAAACCTAGCCACTCTGAAAATAGAAAAGAAAGTTGATCTTCACCTAAATTTGAACTCTTCCACCATCAGATGGATCATTTAATTTAAATGTTACAAGCAAAACTGGACAAGGATAAAGCATCATGGATAAAGACCATAAAAACAATTGTGTTCCTTCTACTTACAAACCAGTTTTTCATAGAGTAAGTCAGAAAAAAGAAAATAAGACTTTTGGATTTTGTTTTCACCACCAACTCTCTGGGTTTATTTGTGTACAACAAAAAGTAAACATTGGCAATAAAAAAATGGTAGCACTGTTAACCATAACAGAGTCTAAGGCTATGTTCAGACTGTAGGTCTTAATGCTGGATTCTGATTTCTTTGTCTTAAATTGTGTATCTGAAGTTACCCACATGAGGAACAATAACAAGACATGTCAGAAGTCAGTGTCTATGGATGGATTTAAAGCTGTTAAGCAGTGGACGCAGCCGGATGATAGAGCAGACAATGCAGGGAATGAGACAGAGGCGAGTTAACTTATGAATTAAGGCTTTCTGTGTAGCACTGGCAGCGACGTCTCTGCACAGAAATGTGTGGCTGCAGCGTCATGGCCAACTGACCTGTTAAGGTGTGACCCCACAAGTTTCTTTTGGATTGTTGTATCAATCCAAATACTAATAAATCCAAAGGTTCGTCCCTCCATTTTACACCTCCTTTTACGCTGTCCTCTAGGGGTGTAAATCACACCCATCATGGCGATTCGTTTCAGTTTCAATTTCCTGACCCAACGATTCGATTATTTTCGATACTCAAGAATACACCACGAAACCATTCGATTAATTGGTTAATTTTTTAGGCTAGACAATGTTCCAAATTTTAAATAAATCAATGAACGCTGTAATATCGTTATGCATTTTATTTGAGAAACAACAGCAAATGACAGAAGTAGCACAGTTGTACTCCACCTAGGCCTATGAAGGCCTCATTCGCTAAATGATAAATAATAATACCTCTGTGTTTACATGAGTGTGTGTGCAAGCGGCTAAAGGGAGCCAGGTAAGAGGGCAACATAGGTTTAGCACCGCCGCAGCACGGGAGTCAGAATTACGTCCAGGAGCAAATGGATAGACATGAATAGATAGCCTTGCGGACGTGTCAATGCATCGGATCGTCGGCTGTTGGATCGATGCATCGATACAAAACGATTATTATTTACACCCCTACTGTCTTCCCTTTTTTTTCCCTGTTGTAGTTGTGTTTCTCCCCTCCCTATCAGAAGAGACACCATCTTCATAATAATTACCGTATGGGTCCTTTGGCTGTTCAGACTCCAGTCACATTCCCAAAGATCCGACCTGTGAACTTACCCACGGACATGTGGCCCAGATTGGATTTGAAAAAGTCGGTTCCATGTGACCTGGTCTGTTTACACGCTCATGAAAGATTCTCTCCTGGTTCACTTCAGGAAAAGAAATCTGATCTTGGCCACATTTGTCTACAGTGTGAACGTAGTGTATGATACTGTGGGCTGGTTTCTCTTCCAAAGGCCCAGAGGCAATTGTTACTGCATGAAAAACACTTTGAGACTTCACAGGATCAGAGTAATATACTTTTATATTTGGGCTCATCAGTGTCCATACCAGCACTTTTCTATTTTAAACCATTTATACACATATTAGCCGGCAAATATAGAAGGTTGCATTAGTGGTGTTAATATGAACTAGATAAGCAGATAAAGGTATTTCTAAAGAGAGCTCAAGCTTCTAATGCAGGCTGCTGCAGATGGAAATTAAACTGTCGCATTTAACGAAGAAAAAAGTTAAAAAAGAACATCAGAAACAGTTGATTTATTATTAATTATTATATTACGTGTGTGTTTTTTTTTAAAACATTTGTTGTATAGTTACAGGAGTGTTTTGAAGAGGTTCACATAGCTCTACACATAGATGCAGCCAGCCAGTCAACCAGCCGTCCACATAAGTGTGCATGTTGTCTCCAATTGACAGACAAAAATAGATGACCCTTTTTAACAAATAGTCCGTGCAGCGCTGTCACCGCCAATGACATTTACAAGAACTCTCCTACATCTGGATCCACGGGTGTTTTAGGAAGTTGAGAATCAGGTTCGTCTTCAAGCATGTTTCCAATTAAAAATACCTGCAATTAGATCATTTCCACTCTTTTTTTTTTAAAGCAACAAACAAGGTTTGCGCAGTTTAAAACTATTAGAATTAATGTCCCTGTTTAGTATTTTACTAAAGGATATGTGCACTCAGCAGTTTTGCATATTGCTCCGGACGATATCTTTTCAGGTAAACAGTCATCTTTCCTTCAACTCTTCTCTCGCCGTGCAGACCTGAGTGAAAAGCAGCAGATCAAAAACATGTAAGAGAAGCAGATCGTAGCAAACAGTCAGCAGTTTGATAGCATTAAGCTCACCCAGCCTCTGAGCAGTTTGTCTGATCTTCTCCTGTGCAGACAGCATGTCCCCCCCCTCTGGTACAAGGACCTCTATCTCCCCCACATGGTAGCCAAAGTCAGCTTGGTCCAGATCGATCTGCACCCCCTCCACTCCTTTCAAAGTGAAGGACCTCCGTGTCGTAGTAAACTCTGCGAAGCAGACCAGATGCAGCTCGCTCAGCCAGGAGTCGTCTTCATCAGAGGGGGTCTCGTCCGTCTCAGGAGCATTGTTTATGAGCTCCTTTACTCTCTGGTAGATTTCAGAGAGGTTGGTGATCTCCTTATACTGAGTACACAGAGACTCCTCGGTTCTACTGACTGCAGCCGTCGGGCACTTGAGCTCCCAGGATTGTTTCCGTCTGCGCAGCCAAGTGTCTCTTAAAGTCAGTTTAAAATCCGGGGTGTCAAAATACTGATCGTGAAACTGTTTCTGGCCGACGCAAACTGAAGGAAGGAATATAAAAAAAACAAAAAAGAATCAACAAATAAAATAAAAGGAAACCTGTTCTGACTGTAAGTCAACATTAATTTAAATAATACTCGCCTCCAATGTCCTCTACCGTTTTCAAGGTGTCTGAGTCGAATATAAACTTTTGTTCCACTTCCACACTCATCTGAAACGATACAGCAACATCAGCATGAGAAGTACTTGTAGAGCAGGCATGTCAAAGTCAAACACACCGAGGGCCAAAAAAAATATTTGCTATAAGCTGAGGGCCAAAGGGGTTAAATGTTTATTAACACATATTGAAATGAACATAGTCTATTGAACCAAGAACTAACACATTGTTTTTCCATCCATCCATTCATTATCTGACACACTTGTCCCAAGTGGGGTTGCGAGGGGTGCTCGTGCCTATCTCCAGCTGTCAATGGGCGAGAGGCGGGGTTCACCCTGGACAGGTCGCCAGTCCATCGCAGGGCAACACAGAGACACACAACCATTCACACACACACTCATACCTAAGGAGAATTTAGACAAGTCAATTAACCCAACAGTTATGTTTTTGGACTGTGGGAGGAAGTCGGAGTACCCGGAGAGAATCCATGAATGCACAGGGAGAACATGCAAACTACATGCAGAAAGACCCCGGGCCGGGAATCGAACCCAGAACCTTCTTGCTGCAAGGCAGCAGTGCTACCCACAGCAGCCCCACAATTTTTTTTGAAAAACTAAAATATTAGTATCAATTATTAATAAACTTTTATTATATTGATAGACTTATTAAGATAAATACATAAAGGAAAACGCATGAATTGTAAATTATGTTTGGATTGTTTTTGATTTCCCCCCTTTAACAATCCAAGCACACTGGGCTGAAGCCGGTTGTCTAAGGAGGCGGAGTGCACTAACTGCGCTGCGCAAACGATGTGCGAAGGTGTCAGCAGAGGCTGATTGAAGCCACAATAAAAGGAACCGGGCACAGAATACCGGGAGGTGAACAGACGGCACAGTTAGATCTGTCTCAATCACAGTATCGTGCTGATCCCACCTGCCCCTTGTTCAGCAGCGGGTCCGTCTCTATCACCTGCAGGATCAGATCTGCCCCTCCCTCCATCCAGGCTCCTTTTATTTTGGCTTAGATCGGCCTTCTTAGACAACTGACTTCAGCCCAGCTTGGATTGTTAAAGAGGGAGAATCAAAAAATAAAAAATAAAAAAACAATCCAAACATACAAAGCACAACAAAAAAATAAAAATTTAAGAAAAACACAACCATGTTTTCCCCTGGGAATGTAGTGTTGGTGCGTACAACACAACCGTACCAAGGCTACATTCCCCACAAAGCCACGGCAGCGCGCACAAGCGGCCGTGGCCTGTGGGCCGGTTCTAATGGTAATTAAATATCATCCAGGGGGCCATGGATAAACAATTCCCTTGATGTTGACATATGTGTTGTAGAGCATAACTCACGGAACAAAACATAACAAAAATGTGTTGTTTAACATGTTATAGCATTCATGTCCATCCTTGGAACGTGGAAAAGTTATGATGTGATTTTCCTATAAAATCTGCCGAACCTGACTATCTTCCTCCTGTTGGCAAAATGTCCCTCAGTCTTCATCTTCTCAGCAATCCTGGGGCAGTTATCGCAGCCTTTCAGAGATTTGATGTCACATTACCAGGTGACATTTCGCAGCTGGACCAGTTTAAAGAGTGTTGCAACATGCAAGAAGGTCTGGCTGCTATCCAACTATTTTAATCTCTAACAAGAAGAAAGGAGAATGCTGTAAAACCTAAACACAGGTGGTAATTCATCAAGAAATCTGATAGATAGATGGTCTACTTTCAACTCCTCGTAGCATTTTGTCCTTGCATTCATCTAAAAGTTCATACTTAACACGATTAATCTGAATATATCAAATTAGCAAAGCAAAAATAGTGAACTGAATGACCAATTTTCTTTCATGTTTAACAACACAAGTCACTCAAATTATAAAGGAAGTATTTCTACCATTCATTAATGACGAGAAACTTCAATTTATTTTACAGGGAAGATGTTTGTTGGCTCAATACAAAGCAGTGCATGACTATGAAAGTATAATGAAAGTAAAACGTCATCTTCAAAATATTTCACAGATGTAAATCTGTCAAAATAGAAAATGTAATTGTTCCTCAGTATTATTTTTTTTTTCTGCAAAGGTCTCAGACAGTAAACATATTGAATGTAGGTAACACGTCAGACTGGGTTACATAAAGAAAAAGAAGTATCCATGGCTTTAAACATAAATTATCTGAAAATGGAAAGAATATTGCACAACTTCAGTCCTAAGACAAAGCTACGTTTAAAATCTTGGAAAGGACCGCAGAAATTAGAAGAGCAACCAAGAGGCCCATGGCAACTCTGGAGCAGCTACAGAGATCTGCAGCTCAGGGGAGATGATTCGAATTAATTTCCCATTCAACATTTTAGTCCTTTATTAAAGAGCGGCAATGAGACAGTGAAATCCAGAGGCATAAGCAGAATGATTCATTTTGTCATGAGCAATATAAAGGTTCCATGTGAAAGAAGGTGATCTGCTATGGTGAAGGGGAATTTTTTTTATTTTTCCTACAGGAAAAGCAAGAAATGTATTGATAGATAAACACTTAACATCAGCCTGAACAGACCACGGACACAGTGAAACAGGTGGCGGTGTCATGCTGTGGGGTTGCTTGTATTTTTCTAGGACAGGGAGGGTTATTAGTAAGGGTGTAGCGACTGAGCTTTTAATGGATGGATCGATTAATATTCCACAAAACCACATCAATATGTGCTCAGCAAATTGTTAATAATAATGACTTGAACCAGTCTAAAATCAATATACAGGGTAATTAATTAATAGTATTGCTATTAGGAAAATACACAGAGGCACGGTGGTTTTTTAAAATATATTCTTTTTAGATGCCTTCTATGTGAGCATTTTTAATAATGAATACATTAAACGTGACTCAGTTAAGTCTGTCTGTGATGTCATGACCATGCATAAGAGGCACAGACTTCAACCAGATTCAGATGGAGGGGGAGTCACATTTACAAACAGTGTAGCCGCTGTTGTTTATAGTTTGAGCTAAGAATTTACTGAAGCAATTTCAAGTCACTGAATTGTGTCGAATCGATCTAGACCAGGGGTCTTCAACGTTTTCCAGGCCAAGAACCCCCAAACTGATTGCGAGATGGAGCGGGGACCCCCTAATTATATATGGTATGAAATTGTGTTATATCAAACTGGTAATAGTCACTCTATTACAGATGGAGTGATGTAACAAAAGTAATTTCTCCCTGGGATTATTAAAGTATTTCTGATTCTGATTCCTGGTTGATGGGACAGGTGTTGTGAATGAAATGGTGCCCAGCTTGAAAGAGCTCCTCTGTGTCGCTGAATGTGAGCATTGATGACTGAAAGACATCTTCTGCCTCCATTTATCTGTTTACTACAGTCTGTTGAATTCATGTTAATGTGAATTTAAAGACATTTCAATCAGTGGAAAAAATTGCAGGAGGAATATTAAAAAAGTCTAATCAACCAAAACTTTCTTGACCCCCATGCAGTACCCCTGCGGACCCCCTAGGGGTCACGGACCCCCTGTTGAAGACCTCCGATCTAGATTAACCAAAATCGGCCACGACTCGAATCGGAAGCCATGAATCGTGATATGAATCGAATCTTTGTTCCAATGAATCACTACACCCATAGCTGTTAGAGTTCACAGGAGGATAAATGAAGTTAAATATAGAAATATACAGCAAGAAAAAAGATCAGAGGCTGAATAAGACTTTTTTTTTTCTTTCAGCAAAAAAACAAACAAAAAACAAATGAATATTAATGTTGTATTGGCTCAGTCAATCCCCAGGCCAAATCATGTTGAGAATCTGTAGCAAAATGCCTTTCAGATTTTTCTTTGGTCCAATCTATGCTGAACTATTATTAGAAAGGAAAATCATTTTAAAAAGTAATTTTAAAGTCACTGATTATTTCTATATTTTAGCATTTAATATAAATATTAAAATGCCTTATGTTAATATTTATTACATTAACATATAATAACCTGGTATAACCTGATTTAAATGCAATACACCATTTACTTTTTATTTCATTCTGTAATCTTACAATAAATCATTTTAACCAACCAGCCACAGTGTTGAACATAACTGGTCTGCTAAAAAAAAAATGTTTTTATAGTTCACTCTGTGTCATTTTATTAAAATAGAAGGCCCTAATTAGTAAAACAGGAAAACACCTGTCTGCTGAGCAGCCCGAAAAGCGGTTACAAATACCGTAAAAATAGAAAAATAGCATAACTGAAAGAGATACACTTTACGGCTTCGCATACCTTTACACAGGTGAGGACTTTCAATTCGCTTTCTTTTCAGTGCAAAATTCGTACGTCATGTCCAATTAGGGAGCCAGGAAGGGTCTGAGAGCTACATTTTTGCACAGGCGCATGAAGGGACACCTATGAGTGTCTTCTGGCGGATCACTGGCCGCCTCGGAAACGCAGACGCGCACAGATGGTGCAGTTTTAATCCCCACCGCTTCATAAATATTTACTCCGCACACTCGACTGGTTGATCTGAAACCACACCTATCATTTGATTGAAAACATGCCATAATTCGGGCAGGCGGCGCTGAGCGGAGGCTTTGCAGCCTTAGCTCCATTATTCAGCTTTAATTAACTCGTCTGAATGTGTGTGACGATCCAAGTTGGCAGAATGGGGACTCATTTATAATTCACCTTTTAATGTGAGAATGGGGAGGAAGGGTTTCATGTTAGAGGGCATTCTGTCGAGTCTAATTTTTGACACTTTTTTTCTTTGAATGTTAAGGGGAAACGTGTCCACCAGGTTGCTGCTTTAAAGATAACTGTAAAAAAAAAAACACTTTTTGATGTATAAATAATGTGTGACTCCTGCAAAATTACATAAGGGATTTCATAGTCAAATATGGAGGACAAAATGTGCCACAGTTGAATAAAAAGAATACTTATAAAATAAGTATTTACAAATATGGAATTTTATAAATATGTACACTGCATAAACAAAGTTACAGATAATTACTACCAAAAGTGTAAAAATATCGAAATATATATACTATGGTGGTACAAAACTTGATTTTAATTTCAAAATTTAAAAAAACAAATGCTAACACATTGTCGAATGATATATGGAACTTGTTAAATTGGCTTTCAAAATTGCTAAAAGCATATTTGAATGTCTTAAATTGTTAAAATGCAGGATGACATAATAATAAAAATTTGTTAGAACTGTAAATATACAGTCATAATTTACTATTACTATTTTTTAAAGTATTTATTACTGTTTTCAAGGCTTCACTTTAAAAAAATTCAATTGTCTTGAGCTGTTTTAAATGAAATTTATTTTTGTTTATACCGGTGTATTCAAAATGACAAAGTAAATCTGTTTAATGCTTAACTGTCACTGTAGCTTCTAAAATAGACCATAATATCACAACTTTTGATGCCAATGATTTTTTTTTAGTTTTCATGTTTATTTCATAAAGAATTAAGATATATTATTTGAATGGTATTTAAGGAGAACTTCATGCAATTCTTTAATACTTTTTAATTTTAATAGGATAAAAACATATAAAAAGGCTAATTATGAGAATCCCGATTGTAGTTCAGCATAGCCTCCATACAAGGTTTGTTGGAACACTGAAAATGTATTTTTATTTTTTATTTAAAGTCAAATTAAGTAAAACCTCAACCTGAATTGAATTGAGAATAAAATAAGTAAGTTACAAAAAAAACAAAAAAAAAAAAAAAGAAAAGCTCCAAATGAAACAGATTTAATTTAGCTTTGTAGTGTAGATGTAAATAAATTTACCAGAGTTTAGGTAAGTTAATTAACCTTTTTTTTTTAAATTGGTAACTCGATATTACTTAATTAATTTGAGATATTGTTGAATTGGTTACCTTTATTAGCACTTAAATATACACATTATAACAACCAGTTAATATCCCTTTCTAAATTAACATAGTACAATATAATAGAAAATAGCAAACATGCAAATTTATATTTTTTATTTGGGGGGAAGCTCAACTTTTAAAATAAATACACAAATTCTGAGTTCTGTTTTTTATTTAATTCTGCATTTATTTAAATAAATATCAACTCAACTTTACATATTTATTCTTTTTATTTCTTTATATGGAATCTTAAATTATTTTATATATATATTTTTTTTATGCTTTATTAGCCATTCCGTGTTGAGAATTGATATACAACAGTTAGTGAAACATTGGACAATTATAGGTAAAAGTATAACTTTAAGAAAGACGAGACATAGAAGGTAAAAAAAAATAAAATAAATGAAATAAACAAATAAATAAATAAATAAACATAAAATAATAATATCTAGGGGTTTACATTGAGTTTATGGTCATTTACAAAATTGTATACTTTTATACCATTTTTCTTCATCATAAATTTAAGTGATTTAAAATACAAAAAAAGTTCTTTAAGGAAAACGTTGAAGTTTGGCTTGGTCCTCATGTATTTGTTTTTGTGAATGAAAAATTTCCCCATCATGAATAAAACATTAAAGGCTATGTCTTGCAGGTTATCTGTCATTTCTATTCCAAACAAAACACTCTCTTTGTCCAGATAAGAAGGAAATTATTTTATAATTGACCAGACTGTGGCACATCCGGGGCTCCATAGATCCTGAATGTCAGCAATCAGCGTTGGAGGGAGCTGTGGTCTGTTTACTAGAGGGAAGAGGGGAAGGAGAGAGGGCAAATAAGGGAGGGGGGAAACTGAAGAGAGCAACGAGAGAGAGAGAGAGAGAGAGAGAGAGAGAGAGAGAGGGCAGGCAGGCAAGAAAACTTTTCACTTGTGAGGAGCCACAGAGGAAGCGTGTGTGCGTGTAGGAGCGGCGACCATGCAGGTAAAAACGCATTTGCTAATTGCTCCCAACTTAATTAAACCAGATCCGCGGTCGTTTAATTGCGCCCCTTCGAAGAGTGGCCTGCGACTGTTAGACGAGCGAGTAAAAAAAACGACGGATCGTGCCCCGATACTAATCCGATCCATAATAGAAATCCCACATTAAATCCCAAACTTTTTTTTTTTTCTGCCCCCTCCGTCTCTGTTTCGCCTGCTCTCCCCGATCCACCCCCCCATCGTCGAGGCAAACGCGACGGACGTACTCCTTTTTCCAACTAACGTTTTTTTGTTTTTTAAGTGTCGTTTATATATATCCTCAATTACGTGTTTCGGGGCTGTTTAAACAAGAGTTGAGGGAAAATACTCATGTGTTGCACCGAAAGTGTTTTAAGGTGTGGATCCGAGCGCTAGGACGCAGTCAAATAGGGGGTCTAACTAGTCACCGAGGGAGGAGGAGGGGGCGCGAGCCCAACACATCTGTAAGCGGAGCCCACGTTCATTAATTAAATGGCTTCAGTCCGGGTAGGCCTCCATTTACGCTGCTGAGTAGCAGCCGGCGGGTGGTGCAACCCTAGATGCCCGATTGGCAGCTCATAATCAGAGGGGGAAGGAAATAACTAGAGGCCGAGGTTGTTGCCTTTTTTTTCTTCTTCTTCTTCTTTTTGGATTCTGAAGTTTAGTGTTTTTATGTCATAGCTGAACTCTTGTTTTTCGAGCTCCCCCACCTGGAGCCCCGGACAGTTTTGTTTGCAAGCGCACCCAGTCGGAGGCAGTTTGAGCAACGGGTTAATTAGCGTCGCTTGCTAACAGGCTAGCTAGCGAAGTAACACGGCTGTTAACAGCTCCGACTCTTTTGTTTATTAATTTAACGTCGGCCCAGCCCGAGCAGAGCACCGAGCGGAGATTATGCTCACTCTTCCACACCCCCTATTTTTTTTTTTTCGCAGCTTTTAAAGAAGTGTGTCGTTGGCCGCAGGATTATTTTCGGTAAACTATCAGCTAACGAGCATTTCCAAACAGCAGTGTAATGCGACGTAGCGGGGGGGGGGGCTTCACAGCCTAGCTTGCTAGCTAATTGATTCGGTCGGCATAGCTAATTAGAATGCTAATTAATTAGCCTCTTTAAGGCAGAGGGACACAGGATCTGTTAGTTTGTGGTGTTTTTGGTTACATATGTCATGCGGTATTTTAATATGACCTGAACAATGCTCAGGCAGACTCATCGAAACAGTATCTGATCACATATCCCTGCTAGCTTGCTAATTGGCAGGAGTAAGGAAGTGAGGTGGTAGCTGTGTTGGTATTTTTATTTGGCTGCATCTGTTATTAACGCTCTGAGAAAATGCATGGGCGACATTTGTAGAAATGCAGACTGTTTTGATGTCACTTTTTGCTTGAGTTAAAATGCATGTTGTTGTGGGGAGGCAATGTGATCTCAAAATAAACGGCCCAGTGTTTTTTTCTAGTGCTGCATGGCTTCATTTGCATTTTTTTTTAGCTGTTCTCCTTTTTTGTTTTTGCTCTTAATGGTTGATCATCTGTGAAATGAGTCTGAATTAAAAGAGGAATAAAACACTAGTTCTTCAATTTAATATGAACGGGTTCTTGTATTACAATGTGACATTTACAACAGTTTATGAGGAAATTAAGATCAGAGTTAACAGGGTGGGATTAGTTTTACTAGAAATAACTGCATATTCTACACTTACATCTAAAATAAAAGCTACAAAAACAAAAATATCTCCATAAATACTGTAATAAACGCTTTATTAATGCTGGATTTAAGATTGGTGCTTATTCTCATGAATGATTTTAACTCAATTAAAAGAGTAATGGCATGTCTGCTTCAAATGAGATTGTTGGAAATTTTGTTCGAGTGCTTTTAAAGTGCTGAAATTAAGATTTTCATCCCTCAGCTTAAACTTGAACTAGCACTTTTTTTTTTTTTTACTTTTGCATATACGGTAAATTTTGCAGTGTTAAAGTAACACTTTAAGAGTCCCACTTGGAATTAGTGTTAAACTAGAACTCTACATAGTGTATATTTTACTGCAGTTGTTGTTGTAATAACTCTAAAAGAGTCAATGTACTTTGACACTGCATATTTAATGCTGTGGAATTTACTGTGTACATGCAGAAAATATTACGTTTTTAGGTAAATTAATACAAATTGGGCTGCCCAAAAACCTGTATAATTCGCTTCCAGCTGTGTTGTTAACAGTAATGACATACAATGAATAATAAATGCTATCTGGGGATTGTTATTGGAGTTACTCCAAACTGCAGCAAATAAGAATTGGTTTCTGAAGGGGCGGAGCAGCTTTGGGCTGAATAACAGAATAGGTGATTGGAGCATAGTAGCATGCCTTAGATTTACTGAAGTACTATGTCTACTGTAACATCTTTGTAATTTAATATGCATACATACAGCAAAGGAAACTTGCTGAACAATCAACAAATGTATCAAGCTTTAAGCACTATTGTGGAGGATATTTGTTGTTTTTGCTGTTTGACACTTTGTAGAGAAACTTCAAGAATGCTATTGATTATTTTAGCAACTGCTTAACCTCTTCTTCCAATTTGATCTGAAAAGATTTAATCTTAAAATATTAATTGCACGTTTCAGATGCATTTATAGAGGGGAAGAAGTATAACAAGTTTGTAATTGGTGCTCTTAGTGGGTGGTTCTGTCTGCAATTTGTGTTTGAGTCTCTGCGTTTTAGATAATTGCAATAGTCATTAACAAAAGTACAGTTATGAATATTCTGATTAATTATTTTAGCCTTTAAAATATGCAAAGCCAATATTTGCAGATTCAACATAGTAGGGAGCCTATCAGATTAGAAAACAGCTTTAAGTTGAGGTGGATAAATGGATGCCCTTAGGTTTCCTCATTTTGAGGGTCCAGCTGTTTTGTTTCTAAAAGGCAAGGTTGCATTGTATAGCAATAGGTGGGGCAGGGGCAGAGCTTTAAAAAGTGGGTACAATGGGACTTTGGTATGTCTTGGAAATAAGTTTATGTTGTGTGCATGATGGGTGTTTTATATTTTATTTATTTTAATTTTGGTACTGAAAGGTTGCCATGCCTACTATGGCCTATTCCCATGGCTAAAGATTTTGGAGGTTGAAAAGGAACATAACCTGGAAAAATATAATGTCGATCTGACATTAGTTTTTTTATTTTTATCAAAACAGTAAATATGCCATTACAGGGTTTAACATTGTACAGTCAGGCTATGCAGTAGGGCTGAAACAATCAGATTAATTGATTATTGAAATAATAGTCAACTATTTTAGTAATTGATTAAGCGTTAACTTGAGTGTAGATAGATTTAGCTGATAGAGAAACCCACTTAGAGCAGCAATTATATATTTTCTTGCAATTTTGACATAAGTTTGGACTTGACAAAAAACTTTTCTGCCGATCTCCTCTAGAACTCCTCAAGTAGAAAAGTTTTCACCCGTTTTAATTTCTTTAAAAAATCTTCTTTAAGGAACCTTTGTCGACCGATTATTAATCCAAAAAATAATCGACAGATTAATCGATTTGCAAAATAATCGATAGATGCAGCCCTACTATGCAGATCGATTGGTTTAGCTTTACAAGTGCTGGTAAATACAGTTTTATTTACCGGTATAAGGTTTAACATTAAAAACTTTCCTTTCAAGGTTTTGCGTTGTCCCACGGCTGCTTTTATCCTTCACTATTGTTCTCGGTTTGTTTGTTATAGTTGAAAATGACGTTAATATATGTAGATGAGAGGAATGTTCTAGGAAATCAGCTTTGGGTAACATAAACACAATACACCTTTAGTGTCAGCGATTACATCGGCCTAATATTCACCATTAACTGCCTGATCTAATGCTTAACCAGCCTGTACTGATTTTCCTGCTCCAAGCTGTTGATGACATTGTTTTTTATCCTTCAGGAGGAGTCTGTAGAGGCGGCGTGCAGTGAAAGGAATGGGGTTGCAAAGTGGCTGTGCCCCCTGTGCCAACAAGGGCAGTCTGACCGATCTTCCTTGTCTCTACATCTCACTGAGCAACACAGCGTACTTCCATCGTGTGTGGAAAGACTGCTGGACATTGTAAGTTTGGTATGTGTCTGTTCCTATGTTACATCACACATAAATTCAGGGTTCTTTCTAACAAGCACTTTTTTCCTAATCGCATTGATAACTAAATAAGAAGGAAAAAGAATATTATCTCTAAGATTTTTGTTATTCAGGTTAAATGTAAAAGGTGTGGGTCTTTACCAGTTTTAAAATGAGCTACACCCTTATGTGAAATATATTTTTTAAAAAAACACGCTACTGAGCGCAATTTTTAGTTATTAAAAGAAAACCTTTAGTTATTAAAAAAATAGATAAAGTTTAGAAAAAGAAAATGAATCTCTCAGCTCTTGCGGAGAAAAGTTTCAGTCTGGTGGAGCTAATTAAAGCACTAATTAGCTTATCATCAGCATGCCAGAAAAAAAGCAGAATGTTTAGCAGTTTCAGGGCTCGGGATGTTCAGGTGTCTATTTACACTAGGGCTGCAACTAATGGTTAATTTGTAAAGTGATTATTCTGTTGATTATTTTTTTTCGATTGATCTATTAATAATCGGATAGTTAAAGGTTCCTTAAAGACGACTTTTTACCAAATGAAACCAGGTGAAACTCAAACTTTTCCGGTTGAGGAGTTCTGAATAGAGCATTTTGACAGACGAAAATACATATTTTTTTAATATTAAATTTAAAACGTTTGTATTTTTTATTTTTATTTTTTTCGTTCTTGGTATAATTACTGCTCTAATGGGGTCGTTCTGTCAGCTACAGACATGCTTTAGAGTCTTTTTGCTCCAGTTAACGACTAATTGATTACTAAATCAGTCAACGATTATTCCAATAATTGAATTATCCCGATTAATCCGATTGTTTCAGCCCTAATTTACACAATACCAAGCTTTACAGCTAAGCAATATGGCTTTGAAATCTAACCTCCATTTCTATTTTGTTTCCTTCCAAACTTGATTAATTGACTAACCTTTTATTTCTTTATAAACAAAAACAAATGATGTACTTGTATCCTTGTGAAACAGTCAAACTAAAGCCTCTTTAGCAGTTGGTGGGTTTTTCAAACAAGGGTCACCCGCTAACAGTTGGCGTTTGCTTCTCTTCCCATTGGCAATAAAAAGCTGTCAGACCCCCCGCTGGCAAGAAACCTGGCCTCAATTGCCCCACTGTCACGTCTCTGGTGACGCCATCATGCTGGTTTAGCGATGATGACGTCACCAGTGCAACAGTAATCAGAAAACGACAAAAAGCAACATGGAAGTTAGCCGATGTGCTTTATTGCTTCGCTCTTCTTCCGAATCCCTCTTACCGGTACTTACTTTACTCTTGGCTTGTTAGATCAGACGTAAGTGGTGCGGTGTGTTGATTTAAAGTCTCCAACTAACCATGATTTTGCAAATCGATTAATCTGGCGATTATTGTTTTGACTAATAATCACATAGCCAACGATTCCTTAAGGAAGATTTTTTATGAATATTACAAATATTTCTAGGTAAAACTAAAACTTTTCCACTTGAGATCTAGAGTATTTTGACGGATGAAAAAGTTGTTTTTTTTATTATTTTTTTTATCTTGAATGCAAAATGTTTACTTTTAACTGCTCCAAGTGGGCTGCTCTGTCAGCTAAAGACATGTTTTACAGTCTCTATACTACAGTTAAAGAGTAATTGATACTAAATTAGTTGACAATTATTTAAATAAGCGATCAATCCGATTGTTTCATCTCTTGTTGATTTACGTACGTTGCGCTCCGTGTTTATGTTAATTAGCTGGTCGACCTGGGTCTGCTCTTCTTACTGTATGTCGATCGGAGCTGAGCCATTTGAAGGCGATTTTAACCTGTTTGCGGTTCAATGTGCTGTTCCCTCTGCCACTAAAAGCTGATTGTTCCCGGGTTTAAACAGGTTTTTCGGCCAATGGGAAAGGGATATAAATGTTTCTAGCTGGTGCTTATCACACAGTGAGCTTGTTTATCCATTATTAGTAAATGTATAAAAACAAACGGTGATGAACTAATGTCACTCTGAGCTATGGAAGCCCAACGAGTACCTTGGAGGAAAAAGATTCAGATTTCCTAAATATGTGATTAAATAACAGAAAATTGATAAACTGAAATACAAATAATCAGTAAAATATTGAATCTTAAGGAAGATATTTAGACTATTTCTAAACAACTGAAACATCCTAATTCCACAGCAACAGATTATTCACAAGTGATACAAAATTTAAAACTGTTGTTAATTTTTTCAGGGTTGAATGTTTCTGCAGTTTTACCCAAACTCAGACTGTGTAATGGAAAACCCCAAAAAGCTCCACCCCCCCCAGCCTCACCAGGCCTCAGTTAGCATGTTAAAGTTCATGACGATG
Source organism: Cyprinodon variegatus (assembly GCF_000732505.1). Lineage (NCBI taxonomy): Eukaryota > Metazoa > Chordata > Actinopteri > Cyprinodontiformes > Cyprinodontidae > Cyprinodon > Cyprinodon variegatus. The sequence continues at coordinate 551,139 of NW_015150986.1, read as the reverse complement.
CAATCAGGGAAAAGCTGAACCAGTAGAATCTGTCTGGGAGCCTCCTCTCACTAAAGGGATATGGCAAACATTTCAACCATGAGCCCTCCGGTAAAATTGGTTTGGAAAAATGAAACTAAAGTCTAGATGCGCTATGCCAGATTTGGGGAAAGAAACAAGTCATATTCCAGAAAGCGGCTCATACCAACTATTAGTCATGTGGTGGAAGAGATGATTAAATATCTTAATTTTAGGATCATTTTTTATTTTTTTTGTGGGTTACTTTAAACCTTAGAGCCAAGAGATGAGCAGAGAGGAAATAGATTTACATCTTATAGATGTAAATTCTCTCCCATTTGCTTTAGCAATTACAAAGATTTTTTTTTACCATGTTTTAAAAGCGTAGTTATCATAATCCAGTATTTTTATCCTTTTTAAAATTTCAAGAACATGGAAAGTAACTGCTAAATACTTCTTTTATTTAACATAAATCTTTTTGAGGTAATACCATTAAAAAGCCCTTTATCTCATTGACAGTAGTGACATTTTTATCTATCTTTTTTTGGCTAAGTAAGAACTGCTTCTTGGTGATTTATTACTTTTTAACTTAGTCTTTAGATACAGTTGCAAAGAGGAAAAAGTTATTAATGCAAAATTACTTAAAATAGTAATAAGGTTGGCAGGTTTAAATGTGTACATAATGTTTGTTAATGGAACAACAAAGTTTCCAGATTTGAAGCGTCTGAGCGCCATGCTGGGAAAATGTGGCACCTCAATGAGCTGAAACCCTTCAAGAGAAACGTTTATAGCACAGCGTTGGAAGACAGAGTGAGTTAGTATTGTTGCTTCTATTAAAGACGGCTCATGCTCTCAGGGTAATTTGCAAATTAAAGACTAGCCAGGCTTGCTATGTGTAATATAACCACACTTGCTTGAGTCACGCCCAAATGTGCTACATAATGACATTCGGCTCATCTGGCAGGAGCTGTTTCACATTCAAGTTTGCGACTAGAATACATCTGAATGACTCCTTCTGTTTTTCCAGGCTGTTTTAAAACGGGCTGCCAGTGGAGAAGAGTGCAAAGGGGTTCCACAGCCCACAGGTAAATGCTATGAATGTTAACAATTAAAATAAACAAATACATGTTGACATAAAACTAAGCTAATAATTATGCATATGTAGTGTTGTGAAAAAAGTATAGCAGCAGATAATCTTAACTGACCAATGTGGAAAAATCTCCGGAACATAATACCTGGTTGTTTTTGTCCTCGGTCTGTTTAAGCTGACTCTCTTTGGAGGCTTTTGAAAAGGTCCTAGTGCATCAGATATGTTAAGACTTGGACTAGAACACTTCAAATCGTTCCATTCTGCACTTTAACTTGAGGTGTCTCTTTCTAGCTCTAATCCCTCTGTTTTACTTTACCACCGTAACGTTTTACTGTAGCCAAGCTCGGACTGGGAACGGTGTGTCAGCATTCACTGCCAGTCTAGGTGGCATGTGGACAATGAAATGGAATAATGTAAACGTATGCAAAACCCCATCATGCACTGCAACATATTTTTGCTAAATATTCCAACATAAATTCGCCAAATATAAGAGGAGCATCATAGTTTGTTGTAAAGAAAGCATTTCAATTTTATTATAATTTAGTTTGTTGCAAGGGTTTTACAGTTAGAAGAAATAGAAAATGACACCATATGCTGATGGTCACAAGGATGTGCATGACAAGGAAGGGCTATATATATACTGCATGCTTCATTTAGGCAGTTAACATTGTTTTACTGCTTGAGGTCCTTGAGTTATTTACTGTCACAGGTAGGAGCTTCAGCCGGAGCGTAAGTGTTGGGGCCGGTATGATTTAAGGAGGGCCGGCCCCCGCATGCTGAAAGTAGGCCCGGCCCACCGGGTAAATGTCCAGTATCACAGATTACCAGTCCGAACCTGCTGTAGAGTCACACCAGTAAACGGGAAGCACACCTCCAAAACTAAATCTCTACTAAGAATATGTTCCCAGAGATCTTAGATCATATGGATCTGTTTTTCTTTTTTTTCACTATATTGAAGCAAGAGACAACAGTTTATTGATTTTTGGATTTGGATGCCTTTTTTTTTTATTTTATTTTTTTTTTTTGTTAATTCCCCCAATCCCTTATCATTAAATGATGAACCCTGGACTTTATTAAGTCAAATGAGTCTAACAGAGCTTTGGATGATGATCTGACCTCTTTATGATGTTCCATATCAGTCGTATTTGCACTCTTGGGGTAATACTTCTGGGAATGTTCCCTGCCAGGCTTTTAGTTAGGAACATTTCATAGGGTATACACCTTGGTGTATCACATCTTTAGGCTTTTGCACAGTGTAGGGGGGGTTAAGGGGTATCCTCCCACAAAAATCTTTGAAATTTAGACTCTGAAACACTATTTGCTGCATTTTGGTGGAATGCAGCTACATTTTTTATCTTTGTTATAGAAAGTATGTGTGCTTGACTAGAGACATTTCATAAGGAATACATGAGATCAATTTTAGGTATATTATGTTTCATAGGTAATTGAAAGACTCAGAAAATGTAATGAAAGTTCACACCATGATTTGAGCAGCAAAACAGCACCTGCTGCTTTATTCTTGATGCTTGTACGCAGGTCAAGTAAAGTGTTGACAGTTGCGGCTAATGCTTGTACTCAGGCTGATTTACCACTACGCAAAACTAAGCAGTTTCCTAGCGCCCCAAGTTCCTGGGAGCCCCATAAATATCCTTTTACATGCATGGTTAATACAGATTTGACTTATTTGTGCACATTATGTTTTTGATAAAAATCCTTTCATTGATATGCTATCAGAATGCTTATAATATAAGTGTGTCTCAGGGCCCCCCTTCAGTGTCCACCACATTGGATCAGTCTATTTGCTGTGCGTGTGCAGAAAGGTCCAAACAAACGGCAGCAAATTATTTTAAAACAAATGGCGGGAAGAGCAGCGATTCCTCTTTTTCTTCTTCCTCTCAGATGTAAACACAGAAGCATGGTGGGGGTGCAGGTGAAAGGAAGTTCTTTCTGTAAAATTGGCAGACCGTAGTAGTCAAGTTTGTTCAGCCATATCTTTGTGCAAATGCGCCTTTTCTTTTTAGGGCTTTCAGCAAAAAAAAAAAAATTGCACAAATTGCCAAGGCATTTTCCTCTTCTACTCGTTTGGCGTCTGGATAGACGAGTCGGAGTAGCTCCATCTCAACGCGTAGCTGAGTCAGACGTGGTTTTTAGACATACAGAGTGAGCAGGAAGATCGCATCAGAGCGTCGGGCTGAACAAATATCGTGAGCTGTAAACTCGCACAGTACGACGAAACCCAGCGGTTTCCTGCGGTGTTTAGTGATTGTGTTTTTAGTGATTAAAAAAATCTTTGATTCCTTTTGAGACGGCATGAAAAGTCAGCTGAGCACATTGCCAATATCAAAAGAAAAAGGGACAAAAGAAATTATGGAGAGGAAAGCAGAGGGGGACAAAAGGTATAACAAATAATATACGTCTATTCTATAAAAATTTCTGTATCTGTATAATAGGTCTGTTTAATGTCTTGTCTGAATTCAGAGGGCCCCTGTCTGTCTAGGGCCCCAAATTTCCTAAATCTGCCCCTGCTTGAGCTGCTCCTGTGTTCAGTGTCAGAGTGTCTTTACTATAGTGACAGTGATGAGCTGATTAAAAAGTAGCTTGAATATATTTTTAAGCGAGAAAGTCCAAATTACGATCCTGCATTAAAATATTATTTCCCTGTTGCAGACGCCAGTTCCCAGATCAGCTTCTCTGATTGGTTGATATGGTTGAGCAAAAACAATAAAAATTTTTCCCATTCCAGCATCTGCTGCTTGTGAAATGTTGAACATTTGAGGGAAGTTTTCAGGGGAAAATTAGGGTATACCGAGGCTATACATCCCAAAAACAGGGCGAACAATTTGTCATTTTATGTAAAGGGCGCACAATGTACGCCCATATGCATTGCTAGCTAAAAGTGTGTTTCCCACTGTCCCTTATTCATCCACTAGTGGGTAAATGTCTTAATTGAAGTCAAAATTGCCTTTGAGTCAGTGAGTCGATGCAATCAGCTGGTTTTCCTTAGATAGAAAATTTTAAATCAATTTGACTGAATGATCTGGTTGAAATGTAAATTCCCTTGAGAGTGTGATGTGAATTGGCGTTATAGAAATAAACTGAATTGAATTTCTAGACTGAGTGACTTCTTGATGCCCAGTTGTTTTAAGCATGAGCTTTTGTGTCCCCTTTTCTGCTTTACGTTGTCATTCAGGTTTTATTTGATCAGTATTTTGACATAAGTTTACATTCAGATTGGTCTGAACCCCACCCCCCTTCTATCTTTTTCAGTAATTTAAATCATTGCTATACATTTTTTTTATAACTTAGGCTGACAGAACTTAAGTGGAACAAAGGGGTAAAAAAACATAAGAAGTCTCTATGGAATATTTATGTTACTAAAGGAAAATATATGCTAAGATTAATATAGAATTTAAAACTGTAATACAAAGAAATTAAGGTTTTTTTTTGTTTTTCTTTTCCAGATGCTGAATTTTCACAACTGATGTCCACTGCAGAGACCCATTCAGATCCCTGCCAATCTGCAGAGTGTTCAGACACTAGCCAGACACTTGGAGACAAAGAGATGGAGGAAGAGAGATTAATGGAACAGGAGGGAGGTGAAGCCGAGGAGGGAAACCTACTCCCAGAAGCCAAACTACATAGTGCAATTGAAAACTCTGAATCACCAGGCACAAGTGAAAAGTCGGTGGGTAAAAACGGTGTGCCAGCTGAAAAAAGCACCAGGTCGTTTAAATGCAGTGCCTGCCTGGAAAGTTTCCCCAATAGGACTGCCTTGAGCGTTCATTATACGTCTGCATCCCACATTCAGAGGATGACGACGGGCAGCGAAGCCTGTGCCCAGTCTCCCTCAGCTGCAAGTCTGCCTCGGCCGTATATATCCAACAAGCCCTACCAGTGTGCTGTGTGTCGGGTCTCCTACAATCACTCCATCACCCTTGAGAGCCATATGAAATCTGTTCTGCACCAGACCCGGAGTAGAAACGCTGGCATTGTTTCAAACGGTGCAGTAACCGCAGCTGGTTTGAGAGGTAGCGGCGCTAGCGCTCCAAACCCTGCAGTCTCAACCTCTGAGAGCAAAGGCAGCTCTCTGGGGACCTCCAGCAACTGTGCAGCGCCTGGGACAGTGATGAGTGGCGCAAAAGATGGAGAACAGATTACAGGTCCACAAGTGGCGCCCTCCCTCCTTACTGCCCCGGTGGCCTCGGCTCAAGCGGTCTCCGCCTTTCTCACCCTGCTCACATCCGCCCCCAGCCCCCTGTCGCATTCCATCCTCCCGTCCCTGTTTGCTGCAGGTGCAGCTCCTGGTGCCGCTGCTCCTCAGCTCATGCCTCAGCCTCACATGGTCATGCCTCTCATCTTAAATGGGCTCCAGGCCCAAACTCAGCAGCATCAAGAGAACCAGCAAGGTCAGCTCCTTACCCAGTGCGTCCCATTCGTAGGCCTCACCCCAGCCCAGCAGGCCCTTCTAACCCAAAGACTGAACAGCTTGCAGAACCAGTGGCCCTCGTCAGTTGTTCCTGCTCACATGCAGCCCTCTCAGGAAGAGCAAGGCCAAGAGAGGCAGAGCGGCGACAAAAAATGCTCAGATCAGATCAAGAACGGAGACAGCGGTACTTTAGAGAATGCGAAGGGTGAGGGACCTGAAGGAGAAAATGTTGAGGGATCCGCAGAGGGTGCAGATAAAGAAGCCCAAGAGAAGAGCATCGCTGATGAGAATGGCGTGAAAGAACATCAGCATAGCAGAACAGATGGAAACTGCTCTACAGATCAGCCTGGCTTGAAAGGTGATGAGGAAGCTTGCCTGAAGCATTCCCCGGCAGGCTCAGGCAAGGACCTCCGCATTAGTTTGTCGCCTTCAGCATCTGTGACCAGCAATTCCAGCCTCAGTCCCATGAACTTAAATCTTACACTTAGCCCTGATTCCACCCCTCAAAAGTCTCAGTCAGGCACTACCCCCTGTGCCTCATCTAAGTCCAGCCCTAAAAGAAACGACTTAACCTGCAAACCTGCTCTTCACTGTAACGCTGTAGAAATCAATCATTTGGACCTTCCTGTACTATCAGAGTTCCAGTCTGAGGTTCTCTGGGCATTCTTTGAGTCCCGTACCGAAGCGGATGCTGCGAGTCCTCCCCGCGAGGACTGCGAAGCACTAGGTAGAGAGGTGGGGCTTTCAGAGGAGGAGGTCCGGAGGTGGTTGAGCCATGCCCGCCATACAAAGCAGAGACGGCGTGCAGAGCTGAAACATGCGGAGGGGTTTGCGAGACACAGTCAAGGGTCTGACAATGACTATGATGATGAGGAAAACTCCCTGATAATCGCAGAGGGTGATGATGACGCTGAGGCTACAAGCAGTCAGGTCATGGATTTGTCCGGCAACAGAGGGAAGCGCACCAGGAAGGCGGGAAGGGAAGGCCGCGGGGAATCCGGTCTTACGTCCGACTCAGAAGCCGAAGTTTACACTTCAGTCATCGTTTCTGATGAGGAGAGCCAAAACGAATCGCTGCGGGAAGGTGCTGAGAGTCCTGCTAAAGAAGAAGCACAGCGAGAGGTACACGGCGACAAGGGCACAGCTGGAGGGAAAGTGCTGCGCTCTACCACAGTCTTTCTCTCTGATGCGGAGGACGAGTATGAGGATGATGAGGCTGGAGGAGCTCAGAGGGCTAAGAAGAAAAAGCGCAAAGGGGATTTTGAGCGGGAGGAGGTGGAGGCAAAGAAAGACAGACAGGACCCAGATTTGGATCTTGAATTGGAAGCTCAAGGAGATCCTCCAAGTTCGCAACCTGCGGGGATTGACCACTCTGCTGCTCTACACTCTCTCCCTTTGTCCATTGCTCCTTTTTCTACACAGCTCCTTAGCCCTTATGTTCTATCTCTCTCTCCTTCGATGGCAGGCAATGGAAACAAAATCTCACTCTTTCCTAATCCCCCAACCATTAGCCGCTTCCCAGGCTCGTTACTCTCTCAGACTCTCTCCTCCCACCAAACGTCTCACTACCTGTCCAACGGGGACGACTGCGAGTCTGCGCTGGATCTCAGCATGGGGAAAAACAACTCCAAATATGCGCCTTCCTCCTCGTCTCCCGCCGATAGATTGTCTGTGCAGAAGGGACAGCTGCTGGACGGGCTTGGCCTCCGGCCCACGTCCAAAGGCCTGGTGGTGGTCCAGGTTAAACAAGAGCCCGGTACCGTTGTGCCGCCGTCCAATAGCCCGATAAACCTTGTGAACTGCAGCAACATGTCAAAGTCTCACCTCTACATGAGAGCAGACGACACATCAAAGATGGACAGAGAGAAGGAGCCGGAGCTACCTGAGAGGAAGTCCAAAGGCAAACGGTACCGGGACATGCGGCGCTCAAGGACCATCATTCAAGCCGAACAGCTCGACATATTATACGGCTGCTACTTTAAAGACCCAAACCCTGGGAAGCATGAGTTTGAACAGATTTCAGAGTGGGTCCATCTTCCAAAGAAGGTTGTTCAGATCTGGTTCCAGAACATGAGGGCAAGGGAAAGGAAAGGTGAGGTGCGGTTCATCAGCGATGGCACCCTGGCTGCTGTCGGAAAACCTCTTATCAAGTTCACCTGGCCTCTTTCCAAACCCATATTTTCTCACAAGGCTGCTACCAATAACTCTGGGGGCATCACCGCTACCCCAATTGTCCGGACTCTAATAAAGACGGAGAAAGAGCCGGAGAAGGAGCTGGCAAAGGCAACTTTAGTGAAGAAGGTGATCCCTGTTCCCATCAAGCCCAAGGACGTAGCTTCCCCCACTGCAGGGTCCCCTGTGAGCAGCAGCGTTACTGCAGTGCCAAAGATCAAGCTGGAAGCCAGCAGCAATGTCAGTATGGTGAAAGTCTTGCCCAAAGCCCCTACCCCTGTCCTCTTATCCCCACCCAGGGAGCCGGTTCCCATCGCCCCACGGCCTCTTCAAAAACAGCAAGAGGAGAGCGATGACGAAAAAACCGACGAGGAAAAAGAGGACGAAAATGAAACGATGATCAGACCGGGGATGGCTAACCGCATGGTGCCGAAGCTGGCCACGACTCCCATCAACAACCGGCCTCCAGCCTCCACGCTAGTGCCACAAAAGCAAAATGGACTCAATTACTGGACCCCAAAAGTCCCAATTAAAATCAATACGCTGTCCAGAGAACAACTGGCACTTCCCTCACACACGCCGCCCCGCACCATCCCCCCTCCTCCCACCCCCAGCATCGCACCGGTCAGCCCAAACTTGTCCGGCTCCGCAAAGGCGGCCAGCCCCTCCACTCCCATCATGGCCAAGTCCAGCCCCACAGAAAACATGATTCTGTCACCTTCATCCAGCCGCAGGCCACGCACCCACCTGTCCTGTCTGCAGCTGGCCATCTTACAGTCGTGTTACGAAACCTGCGCCCACCCCAACGCCATGGAGTGCGAGGCGATCGGCACAGAGCTCAACCTGCCGCTCAAGGTGGTGCAGATCTGGTTTCAGAATACCAGAGCCAAGGAGAAGCGATGGAGGCTGCAGCAAGAGAAAATGGTACGTTACCAACTAGACGCATTTATTCTGGCTTGTTACTTTATTGTAAAATAAAGTAGTTCTTTTAGGGAGAAACTTTACTATTCTGGTCAGAACATAAAACATTTATCGGGCCCATTTGGAAGATTGGGAAAATGAAGGTCAGAGATAAATATGCCCTATTTACAAGTTTCTTTTTTCCCCCATTTTGTCAAACTTATTAGACGGAGATTACTTCATATACATTTTTGAATTTAATTTATGCTGTGGAGAAAAGCTAATCAAATATAGCTGGCCCAATGTGGGATGTGAGGGTCCCAGACAGCTAAAATCAGGTTGGGCCACCAGTGTCAGTGATAACCGTGACTGTAAGGAGGGAATCTGGTCCTCTGGTCTTTGCTGAACTGTTTTCATTCTGCTGCATTAAGGAGTTTTTCAGCATAAACACCCGTTAAAGGTCACATCACAGCACTTCAGGAAAGTTAGACTGGTGTTTGAAGTCACTCCAAAAGTAGAAGGGACTTGATTAGAGATGGACTAAGGGGATGAATAAATAAAGCGTTGGCTGGACCTTCACCTTCAAGATGAGTAGAAAGCATAGTTCCATCAGATTAGGTAGAGCCTATCTATTCACCAGCCTATCGTCTCCGCCACATTTGCCTCTCAGCACGATCTGGGTTGTTCTTTTAATCTGTGGCTTTGCCCAGTAACAGTCTCTCATTTAATTGAATTGTTAACAGGGAATGTTTACCACTGCACCATGAGAACTTGATTTGTGGGTAATGGTTGTAACTGTGGTTTGCTGCAGCCCTGACGCTTTACAAATAGCCTTATAATCTCATCCAGACTGTTAGATGCAGTATAACGGGTTTTGGCCCACTTCTGTGGTTAGACAGGTTTGGTTTCACTGATCTAATGAATCTACAGGTTGGGTAATGAGGCCTGGGTGGGTCTTAAATTAACCTGCTTTCCAAAACTAAGAGGGCCAGTTAAATGTTCATATGATACATTTTGGATATTTATTTTTCCTTCATAAACAAAACTGTTATTCTACCTTTTTTATATAGATACATTTCTGTTTGAGGTTTTCAGAATGTTTAATGTTTCCCTGCCTTATTATTTTAAACATGTATACAGATATCACTGGTGGTGCTTTTAAACAAATCTGGATGTTGAACTTCAAGTAGCTCCAACCTGTGGATTATAAATGTTTATAGTTGAGAGGAAAATGATGATCTGAGTCCGTAAAAAACAAATATTAGGAACTCTTATGATTGTTTCCCATCTCCGTTTACCTTCCCTAGTATCCCCTGTCGGATGGGAAGGTGGACACCAGCTCCGGAAGCTACCTTCACTACAGCGCCCTGAAAGCCAACCGGCCCATCCTGCCCAAACCCGTTCAGCTGACCATCACCGAACCCACGGCCTCTCCGGCGCCGGGCCAGCCGGCTCCAAAGGAGACCCTGACGGGCCACTGCGACGCCTGCAACGTGTCCTTCGAGTCGCGGGCCGCCGCCAGGGCCCACGTCTTCTCCCCACGCCATCTGGCCACTTTGAGAACCACTAACTTTGGCCAGCCAACGGCTCTGGTCAACAAGAACAGCTCGCAGGTTTCTGCGTCCGCTCCCGTGACCAGCCCAGCAGCCGAGGGGGAGATAGTCATCGAGCTGCCCCCTTCCTCAGCCACCAGCAACAGTTAGAGACTCAGATCAGGAATGGTCTGCACATTGACAATTGTTGGAGCCATTTGGGCTCCTCAGATTTTATTACACATATGAGCACTAACCCTCTAAAGGTAATCTTTCGCTACAACACCCCCCCCTGCTACTCTATGCTCGACCGTCACTCGGCCTGATGACATGAACTGAGCAGACTCCACCCATGCTGCTTGTCACTTTTATCAGCTGATTTCTGATGAGCGTGATGACCCTACAAAGTTCTCCTCCACCTTATCACACTTACCGCAACAATTTTTGACCCCCAAAAATCATACTGACTAACTTCCTATAATTTGTAAAGGCACTCAAATCGCAAAGCTTGACACGTTCTGTCCTACAGACTGAGGCAAGTGTTCCTGCTTTTTGGCAGCAGCCACACATCGCCCAGAAATACTGTTTTTGGGATGAGAACATGAAACACACAAATAACTGGCTGTTAGTTTTTGTTTTGTTTTGTTTCTTTTTTTTCCTCCTCCTCTCACTTCCTGGGCAAAGCTTCTTATGATATGAGACTGAGCTGAGCTGTTGGGAGATGAGGACAACCTGGTAATAACCAGCTTTTTGGTTGCTTCAGGAGTGCTTTCTCTTTCATTTGGGATATAACAGAGGTACTATGGAAAGAGTAGGGCTTGTAAAGGTGTCTGCAATTACATCATAGTTTCATGACAATCTTAAAAATGGCTAAAAAAAAGGGGTTTTAAGAAAGTAGAATCCGTGGCATACCGCACTTTGACATTTAACATTGAGATGTTTTTAAAGCATTCTGATGCAGGTGTCTTTTTATGGGAAGATAAATTGATGCATGTTGGATGCCTTAATATAAATCACATTAGATTTTTTTTTTCTTTTTGGCTAATCAACTGTAACATGCTTGAGGTGTGAGCCCAATTATTATAAAAATTAAAAATGATTTGGATGCATCATTGAAGAGCTTTTTTTTTTTTACACCCATTCCCAGGGAGCCGTCTCTGAATGTCGTCATCGATGTTCAATCCCGTTAAGTAAACCTGACGGCATTTTCATGGCCAAGAATCTTAATTTATTTTTAGTTTTTTTTTTTTCTCTCATGAAATTCTCTAGTTTCTGTGAATTTTAAATCCTCCCCTATGTTTGTGTGTCATTATTTTTCGGAATGTGGCTCCTCAGACTTGCTTGGGAAATCTAAATATTTGACACCCTCCTCCTGGTGCGTTAAATCATGGCAGCCTTAAAAGGAAATCCCAAAAGGAGGTCTTTGTAAATTGATTTAATCTCTATTTGGCACTAAGACTCGGACTGATTTCCCAATATTTCTTTTTTTTTTATACTGTAAGGGTTGCTTTTTTTTGTACTCATTTTATTCACTTGTGTGTTTGTAAAATGACGGGAAGCAATTACAACTGGTAAATGTTTTTATCTAGGTCAAAAGCCAATCCAGTCAGATTGAGAAAGCAGCCATGTTTCCCCCCTCCCTCCCTTTTCATTGGGTTTCAAAGCAGTAAATGACTCCGGTCATGTATGTGCTGTTAGATGGGATGTTAAAACTCTTGAAACCACACCAAGGGAGACACTGGGGTATTATTAGTATCATCCAGTGGCTGATGGGTACTCTAATCTAAGCAAGTAAATTAGGAAGCAGAAAACATGTTCACTGAGAGCTAAATAAGATGGTGCTGTGTTGAAGGACACAAACTAAAGATGTTTTCCTTCGGTTTAAGCTGTATATTAATGTTACTATTAATAGTTTTAACAAAATGCAAAACTAAAACATGATCTTTTGTAAAGAAATATATAAAAAAAAATTAACTGATATTCCAAAGTAATCCTCACTTTGCTTTCTGTCATTCAGAAACCAAAAAGCAATCTTTAGGTCGACAGAGAGCAAGAGAGGTCCTAATGCAAACTGTAAGAAGAAGAAAAAAAAAAAAAAGACATCCCAGACTTGACACTTGCACTAGTCCACCATTTTTGCACAAGCTACAGAGATCCGGGATGAACACGGCCATCACTGCGACGTTTAAAGTGGCAAAACAAAGATGGGATCGATGTCCTTTTGAACCAAGAGTAATAATTTGTACTTGTGTTGGAAACTGTATCTTGTGTGTACGGCAAGGACTAGGGAGCTCGAACCTCAAGCCTGGGATTACACACACAGACACGGTATTGCACTGTCCAAACTAGATAATGTTTTTATGGAGATCTGCTTTATATTCCCTTATGTTTCATGGTCACTTTTGATTATCACTATTGTTATAACTGTACTACTACTTATACAATTTATTATTACTCCTCATCACTGTTTTTTTTTTTATTCTTCTTGATTCATAATGGTTTTAAATGCCACTGCTCTGCTCAGAAGGAGTATGGTATTCCTATGAATATTGAACAATAATAGTGGCAGTGTTGTTAATTGTTAGATTTATAATTAAGCTTAATTTTCCTCCTCACTTGTACCTGCCTTTGTGTTTGGTCTCCATTATGCTTTCTTTGTTATACAGAAAAACAAATAAAACCAGTTGAACAACAAACAGGAGGAGGGTGGTCTGATTTTATTAAACCTGTGGAACGATGACTATATCTGAAGAGAAGTCGCTGTTTATTTGGATAAATTCTGTTTGAAAAGATCACTGTTTTTTTTTAATGTGTACATCTGTGAGATCTCAGGTTGTCTAGGTTACGCTGAAGATCTGAATGGAAGACCTCATCAGCAGGTAACGTATTATCTTTTTTTTGGGCAAGTAGTTTAAATGTTTGTTTAGGAAAACGATCTATGCTGACTATTTGCACAGTGCATGCCAGATATTTAAGAACTAGATAACTTAGTGGTTAAGATGAAACACCCACTGCAGAGCTTTCTATGAAATGTTTTTCTATAGTTTTATAACAGCTTTTGTATTTCCCTTCAGGTATAAAATATTTCTTATCTTGTGGGTCACAGCGGGGATTTTTTTTTTATTGGATACTTTCACATCTGGAGAAGAACACTTACATGCGGGTGCTGTTCCTGGACTTCAGCTTTCAACACCATCATCCCACAGCATCTGATCGGCAAACTAGAACATCTGGGCTTCAATAATCCCCTCTGCAATTGGCTGCTAGACTTCCTCACCAACAGACCTCAGTCAGTCCGGGTTGGACGGAACACCTCTGATGTCATCACCCTAAGCACAGGCTCCCCTCAGGGCTGCGTCCTGATGGTATAAGACTGCGCCTCCACGTTCACCACCAATCACATTCTGAAGTTTGCAGATGACACCACTTAGGTAGGCCTCATCAGAGAACAACCAGCAGGGCTACAGAGAGGAGGTGGAGCAGCTGGTGCTGAGATAACAGCCTGATCCTGAACGTGGAGAAGACGAAGATCATCTTGGTCTTCAGGAAGAAGCGGCCTAACTACGCTCCACTGCTCAACAGCTCAGCTGTAGAGGTGGTCAGCAGCACCAAATTCCTGGGGGTGAACATCACAGACACCCTCACCTGGACTATAAACACCACCTCACTGGTCAAAAGGGCACAAAAGCAGTTGTACTTCCTGCAGAGGATGAGGAGAGCCCACCTGCCCCCACGTATCCTCACCACCTTCTACAGAAGCACCATAGAGAGCGTTCTGACCAGCTGTCTCGCTGTGTGGTGTGGAGGCTGCAGCGCCTCAGACTGGAAGAAGGTGAGGAGAGTGGTGAAAACTGCAGAGAAGATCATAAGGGCTCCTCTTCCCTCCATTAGACATTTAATCCCAGCGCTGCGTGTCCTGAGCCCATAACATCATAAATCACCGCTCACACCCCCACCATGGACTGTTCTCCCCTGCTGCCCTCTGGGAAGAGGCTTCGCAGTTCTGTAACAGCTTTTTCCCTGCTGCCATAAGACTGTTGAAACTCTAATCAAGTCCCAAATCGAGACTCTGCATTACACTTGAAAACATATTTGCACTACATGGCCAATTTTCCCCTCTAAAGCGAACTTATCAGCTCAGTTTTCTCATATTCTTCTTTATAAATGCAAATGTTAATTTAACTGCTGCAATCTTCTCATTCAGTTTAAAAACTATTAATTGAAATGTTGTTTTGTATACACATGGTGTATAGAAAATGACAAAGTTTGTCTTTCATTTAGCTCTCTTGCATTCCTCCTTTATCCACCACCTACTGGCCTAGTAGTGTAAGTTCACTAAAATAAAAAAAATTAAGGCTGTCTTTTTCTAATTTTAACCACATATGTATCAATCTTCCTACTATGTGTGAATTTTATTTCTTAAAAGAAACTTTGATAGAATTAAACTGCAAAAGACCAATGTTAAAATTTGGAAAGATCAACATGATTAATCATCAGTAAAAAAAAAAAAGCCTCACTATTCTGATGTCAAAAATCATGGTTTATTTTACTTTAATCTACCTTAATTGTTATGATCACTAAATTATCTTGTATAGTTTTATTATATTCAATACAGTAGTAGGCAGATTGATAAGGTCAGAATTATTTATAGTAAGCAGCTGATGATAAATAGCGCTAGAGTGTAAAGTTGGCATAGCCTTAGTGGTCAGGTGTGAGATCTTTTTTTTTTTTTTTTTTTTACTGACAAGAATGTTAGAATATATGTGGCTGCATTCATTTTTTTTTTCTGTATTGATTCCAGTCAACATATAGTAGAAAACACTGAAGTATGTTCTAGTCTAAATAGTTTTCCTCTGATTGGACTTTAAGAAAAACAGGCAGTAGGAAAAACATGAGTGATGCTCCAAAAATTATATTGTTTTATTATATAGGAAGCTGCAAGGAACCTTTTCAACTGACTGTAAAGCAAAAAATACCTTATAGCATTATGGCTTTCTTGGAAGTTTTATAGGGATGTTTGACGATGCCGAGTGCACCTTCGTGAAAATGGGCATTTCAGTTTGTGTTAACGGAGCGACAAGTTGGAAAGACATGTCTCTAGATGTGTGAAGTTGGTAAAGACCAAATGCAAAATATTTGCAACTGTCGCTGCTACATAATGCTAACAGGGGTTTGAATACCATGGTATGCCACACTTTTTTTTTTATTGTAAAAGCATGTATGATTATCTTTTCACTTCCCAATTACCCTGCGTTTTTATACATTCTTCTCCTTTTTACGACTAAAATAATCACTGATACCAACAAACTGTTGTTTACATCCCTGCCATTATTTGAAGTATTTTTTTTTCAGCTTTTTTATGGTCATTACACTGTCAATTCAATTCAGTTTATTTATATAGCACCAATTCACAACACATCATCTCAAGGCACTTTGCAGTTCAACCAGATCAAACAGCCAAATTGATTCAAAGTTTTCTATCTAAACCGGTTGATTGCATCGACTCATTGACTCAAATGCAATCCCTTACACTAAGCATGCTTGTAGCGACAGTGGAGAGGAAAAACTCCCTTTAACAGGAAGAAACCTCCAGCAGAACCAGGCTCGGTGTGAGCGGCCATCTGCCAAGGCCAACTGGGGTTCATGCGGCGCCCATGGAGCAGCGTGGGGTTCAGGGTTTTTGCTCAGGGACCCCAGAGTGGCAGTCTGTGGAACTGGGGCCCAAACCTTTGGACTCCAAGCGTAATACCCTCACCACTAGGCTGCAACTCACCTAAATTCAAATATTATTCCAGAATCTTAAGTATTCTGGAGTGTCTTGTCAGTAGATGCATATAAATCAAGTTTTTACCCACTTTTTTATGCGGATTATCTTTAGTGTTACATTTTATCTAACTGTAAATATTCTGCTTTTATTTCTATCTGTATGCAATATATGAATTATTTATGCAGCAAGATAGCCATTTTATTCTTAAATTTTAGAAATAATTCAACACCTCAATGTGGTTTTATATATTTTTAATAGTATTGTCTCCTATAAAAAAAATCATTCACTAAAAACCTTAAAATGTAATAGATATAAACTTTTTGGAAGAACACAGTCTGTTCCTGTTTCCATGTACATAATTCTATAGAAAATGTCTTAATTAGTTTAAAAAGAGTGACCTGGTTCAGTTAGGTCAGAGAGGGTGAGGCTGTTGATATGACTCTCAAATACTACTGGAATGTATTGGGTGAGCAGCTGGCTTAAGTTACCGGTATTTGGTAACGGATAGCAGTCTGATTGACAGGTATCTAATCCAATCAAATGCGTACGACGCCATTCGCGGACCGGAAAGCCCCCGCGCCATTGTCCAATGAGCACACGGCAGATACTGAAACGGTTGGTTACGAACGCTCTTTAGCCCAATAGAATCGCGAGAATTACGCCCGCAGTGATAAATGACTCCGCCCACTGCCTTCCATTTCTGAACTGAGGAGACACCGCCGCGTTCGCGTACCGTCCGTACCAGTTTTTTTTATATACATGTTGAAGTGAGAAAAAAAAAACTCGGTTCAGTGTCGTAGGTTTTGCGGAATTGCCTTAATATAGCGGAAGAAGCGGAACACTTTAAGTGTCGCGGTACGCTGTTCGAGTTCTAGCTAAAGCTAGCTTTTATTTCATATTTTAACTTTACAAAGCGGCGTTTTCCGCCGTTTTTTTTTTTTTTTCCTTCTCGCCGCCCCGCTCACTCTACCCCCTTGTGTGTGAGTGGGGGCCTGCAACGTCGGTTTAGCCACGAGGCGCGTCGGTTGTGTCGGATTAGAGCGATGGCAGAGTTCGGCAACGGACTAGCAGATGAATCTCTACTAGATTCAGATCCCGGACATCCCGAACTGGAGGACCCAGGTGTCGGCGACGAAGAACCGGGATTAGAAGAGGGAGAGGCCGCCATTGAAGACCCGGTGAGTAAAGGGTATTGTTCCACGAGTGAAAATCGCCTCTAGTAACTAGACGCGTCAATACAACATAGAAACTGATATGAATGAAATGTAAAATATAGGAATACAGTTATTCTCTCTCCCTCCCCCCTCCTCCTCAACAAATCATGGGTCACATGCCGTCCTGTAATGCTACCTCGGTATCAACTGCCATTGTGGTTCTTTCAGTGCAGCAGTACTGGGTGGTGACATGCGTGGTGTCCGCGGCCATCTTGGCGCAAGAGCAACGCCAGTTTCTCTGCGCTAGAGAGAGCAACCCTAGCCGGTTGGGGGTGGGGGGTTTGAAAAAAAAAATGCAGGACGGAGATGCGGGACACTGTTGGGGCGAGCACCGGACAGGCCGCAGCCGTTAGCTGTCATTTTCCAGCTCCATCTCCTTTGAGAAGGCGACCGTCTTACGGTAATTTAACATATTCTATTTATTTTTTTTATTTTATTTTCGCTGCGGTGTCAGGCGTTGCTGTACGCGCGCGCCCGCGAATGACCCAGCGGCTAACGTTAGCATCGATGCTGCACCCCGAAAAGACCAGCGAACCGGCCAACCGTTATTCGGTTTCCGGATAAATCTACAACGCGTCATGTTTGGCCGTTGGCCTTAATTATATCACGCGATAATATCAACTCTCATGAGCTCGTATCAATTAAGCGAACAATAAAGCTGGATCAGGCCGACATACTCTTTCACCATATTTTTTTGTACCTTTTGGCCGACTGTGTGCGCGTTAACATGCATCACAGGGAGTTCAAAATGAACGCCAACAGCACAATTTCATTTACATTTGCACATGCGCATCCTATATTTTTGCATTAGTGCATTAGCATTTCCAATTATGTGATTACATGCTTGTTTTATTTTGTGCAAGGAAAAATCGTGGCTCGGAATGCAGAATAGTAAAAAGGGGGTCTGCGGTATTTAAGGGGCTGGGGTTTTTTGTTTGCTAGAGCAAGGAGATTGAATGAGCAGAGGGAGGGGAGAGAGATCTTGGCCTTAATATGCGACAAAAAATAGTTGAACCTGTCAGATGCCGGCAGATTATACATCCTGTCTTGAACGATGCTCAGATTGTCTATAGTTTGAGATTCTGCATTGAAAATATACCAATTTTATAGCTTCATCTTGGCTGCTTTGCCTCCCCTTTTTAGCCAATTATTGGAGGATCTAAATTTAAATTGGTCCAAGGGTGTTTCCAAGACCAAATGTGGAATATTTCAGGTGGAGGCAATTGCTCTGAATGATGCTGTAGCTACTCCCACTGTGCTGCAGTGCACCACTGTCAGACAGGAGGGACTGCTCACACGTGAGGGCACAGGGAAGTCTGTATTCACTGCCAATGAAGAGGATTTTACATGAAAATGTTATTGGAGAACTATATGAAGTAAAGAATGACAAATGTATGATTATTTGAGTGGTTATTTGCTGTATTTTGTTGCCTTGTAGCTGTGCAATTACAATAAAGTTGAATCTAATCTATTTTGACACAGAAAGGTTTGTGCAGTTTAATGACATACCAATGTGTAAACACATTAATTGTGTCAATTCAATATTGACATGTGTTAGGTTTGCTGTGCTATATATTTACTTCTGTTTGCAGATGTCAATTGGGATTAATTGCAATTGGCATTAAAAACTATGAAGGCTATCCTTTAAGCTCATCTCCCTATAAATAATTTTTTGTGAATTTTGGGGCTTTTTTTTTTTTTTTTAAATCAGCGAACATTTTCATCAGCAGGTTAAACTTCAATCTGTTGTTGGGTTTTATAGAAATCACATGAAGTTTAGGGTTATGCACTTTAATGTCGTAATGGGGGTGACTTTATTTGGATCTCCTACTGTGTATCTACACATTTTTTTTCATACCGTCGTATGCTTTAGCAAAAAAACTAAAATGTCAGGTCAGACTCTTTTATAAAACCAAAAATGGTATCCTTTAATTTGCAGTGAGGGGGGCTGCTGCATAGGGCTGTAGTCTGTTTCTACTGCAGTAAGGACTTTCAGACAAGTTTGGAGTTCTGATTTCGAGAGGCTGATTAGAATATTCCTGTTTCTGAAGGAACTGGAGGCAATTAAAGCTCGGGTCCGAGAGATGGAGGAAGAGGCCGAAAAGCTGAAGGAGCTACAGAACGAGGTGGAGAAACAGATGAATCTCAGCCCCCCACCAGGTATGTTCGTCTTCCCCATTATTTTTTTATTTTTTTTCCCTCTTGTTTTTGTTGCAGTGAAGTTTTTTTTTTTTTTTTTTTTATGGGTTGCTTACTTGGGTTGATGCATTTGTTCATTAAGTTACCAAGTTCTCCTTTAAGTTGGCTGAAACTCAAGCATGTTTAAATGACAAAATGACTTGGAGTAGTGAGCCAGTAGGATTACTTCAAATTTCACTGTCCACCCTGCCACCTATTCCACCTTCATGCTACTATTAGATGAAAAATAAAGTGTCAGGTTTTGTGTTTCTGCTGGGTCTCAGTGCAATAAATCCCCTCAGTTCTGCAGTTACGTTCTCACTGCAGGCAAATGCAACCTAAATACTTTGGTATACTTTGGGCCATTGGTGATCCATATTCAGCTTTTAATTTGAGTCAGTTATGTTCCTTTTCACGTTAAAAAAATCTGAATTGTAGCGCCTCTGTGTTTTTTAAAATGTGAGCGCTCAAGCCCATTTCATCCAACTCGTTACCCTGGCTTTAGCCCCTTTCCAACTTAAAACGCATGTTTTTCAAATCTGGGTCGACCCGCTAACAATCGGCATTTGGCTGCCTTCAAACTGGCAAAAAAAGCTTGGTCTATCCCCTAGCTGAAAATCCGTGGCCTCTGTCCCCCAGCAGCTGCGTGTCCTGCGACGCCTCATGCCATTTACTGTTGATGTCACCCCTGCATGAGAAATCAGGAAAGTAAACAATGGAGAGCAGCATGTAAGAAACCCTGGGCGTAGTTCTTTTAATGTTTTTCTCTTTCATCTGTCCGAATTTCTCACCAGTGCTGCGCCAAATGTAAATGTCGTTTCGACTTGTTAGATCAGGAGCAAGTGGCGTGCTGTGCTGATGTCCATACGTTGTGCTCAGTGGTGTTGCTAATTTAGCAGGTCAACCTGGGTCTGGTGTTCCCACAGCATGCCGATAAGAGCTGAAGTGATTTTAACGCGGATCGGTTGGAAAGATCAACATGATACTAACTCCAGCAACAGCACTCACTGCTCCAACACATTAGAATCAGTTCTGCTCTCTTCTTCTCTCTCCTCTATTAGTCTTATAAGATGATCATGATGTCAGCTCCCATGGTTAAAGAGATTATAATGACGCAGAGTTTCTGACACCTGTTATTACTTCTGAAAATGGTTTGCTGCTGTGTGATGTCCACACTGTTCGTCTGTGCATATGGGCCCTGTTCGGGGCCATAAATGGTTCAGACTGGAGTCTGGTGGCTGCATGAAACTAGTAGTGTTAGCTGCCATGTAAGAAAATTGTTGAGCATCAAGCAGTGTGAATGTAGCTTTAGATGTTAGCACTGTGTTGTAGTGGTCCAAATATGCAACCATGTTAAACCTAAGAAAATGAAAGTTGAAACTTTCAAGCTGTTAGAATCACTGTTATTAGGTCTGCTTGACCTAATAACTTCTGGAACTTGCAGAGCCGTTTGATAGCTGTTTTTCTTCTTCAGTTCACAGATTTTTAAATTCCACTAGATATCCGACGTGTCTCTGCTTTAACCCAACTCTGTTAAATAACTGGATCATTAGTAGGATCATTCTGGGGGGCAAAATCTCCAACATTGGATTGGCAGGAGTGTAAAGTGTACATTTAACAGGGCAGGACCACCGTTATTGCAGCTGTTGAGCTAACGCAGGCTGAGTAGTAGAGCAATGTTTCTTTCTTGGGCTCTGATTGTATTTAGTTAATTGCCTATAGTCAACACATCTAATTTTGAAAGATGCATTTTATCATCAATTCTGTCATTACCACAAAAAAGGTCTTAAGTGAAGATCAGATTAAGTCCTCAGCACCCATAACTAGAATTGGAAACTTTTAGTCAAAACGAGTAGCATTTCATTCCATAGTTCCAGCCCTAACAAGCATTTACTAACTTAAGTCATTCATCCCAAGAAAAAAGTAACAGTACAAGTCGAAACAATCAACAATTTATCAGCCTGAGCAATTGGAGGAGAAAAGGGGATCTAGGTTTATTCCTCCTGTTATCAGTACCAGCTTAAATAGTTAAAATTGAAATCTCCTTAACAACTGGATTGTTGTGCTTGTGATGTACACAAATAAAGGGAACATTCAAATGACATGACTTAGTGTTTTTTTTTTGTTTTTTAAGCCTTCTGTTGTCCAAATTAACTCTGAGGGTCTTTTTACTCAAACTCACAGCCTCAGGTTTCCAAGCTGTATGCTCTAACCACTAGGTCACCACTCCCCCTACATCTGCATTTGACCCATCACCTTAGGGAGCAGTGGGCTGCCATGGTGAGGTGCCCTGGGAGCAATGTGGGGTTAAGGGTCTTGGTCAGACTCTGAGTGGCAGTCTGTGAGCTTGAACTAAAAACCTCAGGGTTCCAAGCTCTACACCCTAACCACTAGGGGTGTAAATCACACCCATCATCGCGATTCGATTCAGTATCAATTTCCCGACCCAAATTTCCACACAAATGACTCAAACCCACAAGGGGTGTGTAAGTCATCTTTTTCCTCCGCCATTTGCATACCCAAGCGGAAAAGCAAATAATTAAGGAACTGTAAGGCCAAATGATTTGTGAGACATTATTTGAAAGCTTACACATTCTTGTTTCTAAAAATATGAGAAGTGTGACTTAAACACTGCCTAAACTGCATCCGTTCAAACGTGACTCCTAGTTTTGTTTTTTGTTTTTTTCTGTTTTTATCTTTCTGGAAAATAGTAGGTCTTTTCTTAATAGCAGTAACAAGGAAAGGCTCGATACTATATAATAACTTTGTCAGACCTATGGGACTTTTAACTTCGTGTTTCCAAATTGTGCTTATTGCTGTTACACAAAATTTTGAGAAAAATTCGCACTGAAGCATTTTGATGACCACTGAACATTTTTGAAGCATTTTCAAGCATGCAATCAATTGTTTTCTGTTTTCTTTTGTTGGCTGGAAAATTATGAACACAAACCTACCTAAGATCGAAGGCAGCTTTTTCGGGAAATAAGTCTTATTAGCAAGATGCTAAGCGTTAGCCCTGACAAGCAAACTTTTATTTTTATTACAAATATGCTGGATTACATTTAATTGTTGAACCCTGATAAACAAGCAGGATATAAACAGTTGAAGATTGGATTTATAAAATGGCCTCAGGATCTTTTTAATACAAAAGCAAAGAGCGGTTGTACTCGACTTATGTTTTTTTTTTTTTTTACCCCCTGCATCTTCTGGAGATGATGATATAACTATCTTGTTATCACGGCTAAACCATTAATTGTTTTCTCGAAACGATTAACCTGTATGAGTAATGAATGAGGCTGGCCAACAGCCCTGGATTCCCAGTCAATCAATGCCTGCGGTTCCCGTAGTTGTGCAGCAGCGGTTTTATCAAAACCTTTCTTCTGGACTCATTCATTTCAAACTGTTGTCTATTCCATTTGCACAAAAGCATGTGAAATTGTCAGTGTTGCTACCTAAGTGGTCACAGAATTTTGATTTAATTCATATTCTGAGTTGTTTACGTGTGCGCTTAATTTTTTTTTTTTTTTTGAGCAGCGCTTTTACAGTGCTGTCCCACAGGGCTGTGTGCATGTCTGGTCACTACCATGGTAAAGACAAAGAAGCCATTACAAATGCAGACCATATTCCTACAGAAATGTTCTTTTGCTATTCCTGAGGCCTTCATCAGAACTAACTTGGTACTTTAAACCTTTGGAACACAATCCTGTTGTATGCAAGGGGGTCTTTAATGTATATTGCATAGCACTTCTTGTTGGAGATGAGAAGGTAGATCTGTTGGTGTGTAAATGTTATGGATGACAACCATGCCGTGTCTACTCTCTTGGTCCATTAAACCAATAACGTTGAGGGACAATTGGAGACATCCACCACAGCACCTTTAGCCATAATAATGTCAAATGATTTAAAAATGATACTCTAATTGGGCTGTTATTGCTTTCAATCAGCTTTACAGCTCTAGAAATGCTTTAAACACATTCAGTTGCACATACATGTGAAACCTGTCTGACCAGTCAGGAATGTTGAAACCGTATTATTTCAACAGCAGTGTGTGTAACGAGGTTCAGTGTTTCCCATTTGGTAAAACCTGCTAATTAAGCTTCCAGAGCTGCATCTAATGGACCCTGTCTGTTTCACAGCAGTCTTATCATCTTATCTGCCTTTTTTTTCTCCTCCAGTTGGTCCTGTCATCATGTCCATCGAGGAGAAGATGGAGGCAGATGGCAGATCTATTTATGTTGGCAATGTAAGTCTTATTTTCTCACTTGGACTCATGTCCACCATGTATCTCAGTTAAAGTTCAAGATCTCCAAAAGATATACATTTTTCCACTTTGTGTAATTATTTGGGTTGATCTTTATAAGTAGACCAGTAACCGTTTTTATTTTTGCTTTCACTTTTTAAATTGAACCTTGAAATTTTTAAGTTCAACTTGATGAGGCACTTCCATGTTTTTACTGTTGAAAATACAACTGTGAGTTGGCTGATGGTATTAGGATAGTTCCTGTGCTGTGAGCTTCAACTCCCTCCTGCTTTGTTAGTATTTTCTTTTCTTCCTGACACTTGTGAGCACTGCCCTGCTGTGGCAGATACATTGTGACCTATGAAACCCATCAACAGCGATAATGTTTGCAAAACAGATTTAAATATGTTCATTTTAAACACCAAGGTTATCTTATCCAGTTTGAATTAAACGTGATATGTTGTCTCCCAGTGACGTACTCATATGCCTTTTCATATCGTCTTTCATCAGGTGGATTATGGAGCCACGGCGGAGGAGCTGGAAGCTCACTTTCATGGCTGTGGTTCAGTAAACAGAGTCACCATTCTATGTGACAAATACACAGGGCATCCCAAGGGGTAATAATGCACCCACTGTTCTCTTTTGTTGTCCCTTGAGTTTCTAAGGATATATTTGGTAATAGTTTTGATCGATTAGTAATCAAATGTAGCGTTTCCCAAGAGCAAGTTTTTTTTTATTTTTATTCAGCTTCAGTTATCATTAAAGGAGGTTTCAGTTCAGTTTGGTTTGTTTAAAACCAGAACTCTAGCAGAATTCAAAATTGTCTTTCATTTTTGTATTTAGACATTTCTGTATCTTTTTTTTTCTCCCACTTTTAGTTTTGCTTACATTGAGTTTGCAGACAAAGAGTCGGTTCGGACAGCTATGGCCCTGGATGAATCCCTTTTCAGAGGCAGACAGATAAAGGTGAGACTGTTGATCTACAGCCGAGGAGAAATGAGCGGTGGCAATCCAAACAAACTGTGACATTCACTGAGTCTCCTTAACCATCTGTAGGTGGGAGCCAAGAGAACAAACAGACCAGGCATCAGCACCACAGATCGCGGTTTTCCACGGGGTCGGTTCCGATCACGGGGGGGAGGAGGAAGCTTCGCCTCGCGTGCGCGATATTACACCGGTTACCCACCCAGAACCAGAGGACGGGCCTTCAGGTGAGCAGCTGTGGAGACGTCTTCTGTTTCATCCCCTTCATGCAGACCATGCCATTCACAGTTTGATCTGTACGGTAAATTATAACTGTAGGCTTAAACATGAAGGAAAAAGGCCTTCTGTTTTTGTTGCAGTCTTAGGGCCATCTTAGTTCAGTTCAATCATGCGTAGCTGTCCTCTCTTTGGTCTTTGCTACCATATTTAGAGTAGTTGTTGCTCAGTAAGAACAACTCCTGGTTTAATCTCTTTCATTTGTGTAACAGAAAATGTCTGACCCTCAATGTCAGACTCTAATCAGCCACTCCACCACATTCCATGAAACCCTTGCTCTGCTAGTTTAATCAGTGATTTAAGACACATCGCAGGATAAGGCACTGAGAGGCTTTAGATGGGAGCAATAACACTGATATAAATGGATAACATGCAGAAAATCCCTGAATTACTCATTTAACTGTTTAGTTTGTTTGGTTAAAGAAAGTCTAATGCTAAATATTCCCCTGTTACTGTTTCTAACAGCGTATTGCCCCTCCTTCATTAATCAGCAGCATAGGCTAATATGTAGTCCTCTCCCCCAGAGAGTAGCGCACAGAGCTGTTCTTCTTGAACCGGCCTTGATGGGGCCCCATCTGGTAGCTACATCAGGAATTTACCACCAGTTTATTTCAGATTGTGCTGCAATGGAACAGAATGAGCTGAACATCTGGTCCACATGTAACATTTCACCAGTGCTTTGTCTTGTTGTGGTATCTGCATCAAAATCTTTGCATGGAGCTGTTGCAAGCTTGGGAAGATTTTCACTTTTTGGCTGAAATGATGGAGTCACGCTCCAAAAGATAACGTACTTGTCTGACTGGAAATGTTCTCTCTGTTCTAAACTAATTCCTCCTCTGCTACCATGTAATGGTATTAAAGGATTATGCTGCCAAATAACATTTGTGTAGTTTCTACAATTCGCCAACCCATTGGAAGAAAGACGTGCTACTGCTGCTAACATTATAAACTATATAGATTAAAGTTAATGTTTATAATGCTGCATGGTATTTAAAACTGCAGTCAGCGCATTATTGAAGTGTGCATTAACATGGTAATAGAGCTGCTTGAATGCAGGTTTAGGTAGGCCAAAACATTTCAGGCCTACATGAGTAAAAAAGTTATTTCCAGCCAGAAGTAATTTGGTATCTAATTTAACCATCCTTTAGAACCAAATCATTACATTTCCTCTGATCTGAATTGAAGTCCGTTCCATTTATAATCCTTAGTAAACAGCCTGTTTTACACAAACAAAACCAGCTGACCTTTGACTTTTATTAAAGATAAATAACTAAAGATGGTTCAGCTCTATAGAGAAATTTGATTGAGAGATTTTTACTTTCCAAAGTAAAGTCTTTGACCTTTACATCTTATCTGTCCCTCCATCTAGAATGTGATAATCTGTGGTAGTTATATTCCTGCTGTTTAGCAGGAATATTTAAAGCTATGTTCACACAGCAGCTTGAAGTGACCCAAATCTGATTTATTATTTTTATATTTTTTTGGCCCATATACAAAAATGTGAACGGCAATGCAGAAAAATGGGATTTCACAAAAAAATCGGAATTGAGCATTAAAGCCTGCAGTGTGGGTGTAGCCTTAGTTTGTATCCATGACGACCCAAACATCAAATGTTGCTCCTCAGACCATTATTTCTATGGATGCCATCCAGCAGGTCTGGATTGTAATAGGAGCTAACACAGAGGTTGGTCTGAAGAAATGATGTAGACACTTTCAGAGCAGTGGTCTGCAGCAACAGGTGGGGGAAGGGGGCCATGCTCCATTCAGTTGAAATGAAGAACATGTTCCTGATGGGAGCATCCTCTAGGGCTGGATGTGATCTCATATCATTATAGTGATTAATCCTCCAAGCACGTGCAGTGAAAAGCCAAGATCTGATGCCTGCCTGAATGTAGAATGGTGTGCATGGGTAGTTTTTCCTTTGTTTGGATTTTCTTGTTGTTTTTTTTTTTTTTTGCATGAACATGACCCTCCTCTCACACGGCACACACTCTCCATCAGCTCAGTGTCAGCTTCACAGCGCTCACTCCCAGAAACGAGGGTTCATTACTGCAGCCTGACCTCGGCATCTGGCCTATCAACCAGTGGACCGTCGGTCCCAGTGTGACCTGTTGGTGCTGTCTGTGTGACTGAGAGAAAATATGTGAAGCTCTGCGTGGCACCACTGTATGTCGCTCTGTGTTTGAATGTGGGATATAATGCTGCAGCTCTGAGTCATGTGCACCAAGTGTGTGTGTGTGTGTGTGTGTGGTGCTGTTTGTCCTCATGGTCTTTCCCCACAGTGACCCCAGAGGAGACTCACACACACACAGAGAGAGAGAGAAAGAGGGAGGGTGCCATTGCTGTCCCCTCACACCCCAACACTTGTTTTCACCTTATATCTAAAATAAATTTCCTTTTTTTTTTTTTAAGCTGCTTCCAGCTGATTTTTATTTTTTTTTCCAAACTATAGCCTTTCCTCCACATTGATTTTTAAAGATAGCCTGTCTACTTTATTCGTTTCGTTTACGTCTAGGCCTGAATTCAAATCTCTTCTCCCCTCACATATATCTATATATTATCACACCAGGAAATTGGTGTCCATCTTAAAGCGAACAGGAAAAAAAATCTCACCCTCTTTTTCTCTCTCTTTTCCAGGGGCCGAGCGCGACCATCATCGTGGTATTCCCCTTACTAAACACCCCCCCCCTCCCCAGTACTCCCTTACTATCAGTCCCCCCCCCTCCCATCTCTGTTCCATTTGAAAACACATGCACACACATGACCACACACTATGAAAGTCCCCCCCCTTCCCTCCCCTCCAAAAAAGAAGAAACCACAGAGGAGAGGATTAAAAAAAATATAAAAAAGACAAAAAATGGAAAAGAAAAAAGCCTCTCCTGGACAGAGAGAGACTGGCTGGCCGGTGTGAGATTGTGTGAAAGCGTGCGTGTGCAGAGCGTGATGCGGTCACACCTGGTAAGGTAAACCTTGGTTGGCCATTGGTGGGGAGGGACATGCGCTGGCAGTTATTTGTTGGTTTTTGTTTGTTTATGAAGGGAGGGTTGGGGGGGGTTAAAGTGGTTTTTAAAAAGAGAGAAAGATGGTATCTCAGGCTGCAGATGTGTCTCCTTTGGTCTGGCTGTGACCTACTGCTTTCACACCATCACCAGTACAGCCCACCCACTCACCTTCCACCACCATCAAAAAAAAGAAAAAAAAAAGAATGGGAGGTAGGGAGAAAAAATAGGGAGGGAAGTAAGGTTCACTGTTCAACTGTTTTTTGTTGTTAGCGCATCAGCTTGTTACTTGTAGTTTGAGTGTTTGTTGATGCAACTCTGTTGTCTGGAGTTTGTCATTACTCCCTAACCCCCCCTCCCTCCTCACCTCCTTTTGTGTCAGTTTCCTGGCTTTTACACCCCCTCCCCTTCTTTTATATTAGTTTTTTTATTTATGGGTTATTTTCAGCTGTCCTGTGCTTCCTTGACAGCGAGGAACTCCATGATTGTTTTTTTTTCTTCCCCACTTTATTGATTAGTTTTTTTTCTTTAGTTCCCTCCCCCTCTACACCTTGTCTTCCATCTCTCCTCCCACTCCACCTCATCCTGTCTCCCCCCCTCCTCTCTTTGTATATTAGACCACTTCTTGTCGTTTCAGGTTTCAAGACCAGTGGAGGCTGACAACCCCTCCCCAGGTGGCGCCGGCCCCCCCCACCGTCTCGGCAGCATCTCTGTCTCTCTCCGCTCCCGCTATGCACACTCACCCCATCCTATCAGTGTGGGGCGGCGGGGGAGGGGGGCAGGGCGACCACAGGCCTACCGCTGGAGGCATTTACTACAACAGCAAACGCTGACGACGCTTTTTAACTAACACCTTAAAAAAAAAAGAAAATAAAACACACGCATCACACATCGTCCAAGACAAACATACACACCTAACCAAACGCAGCAGTAATGACGGTCAGCCAAGCCAACACATGACTTCTACACCCAGAGCCGAAGCCAATAATAGCTGAGAGGCAGACAGGCAAGTTAAGAGGGGGGGAGAGTGAGATGGGAGAGTAGGTGATTCATTATGGAGGTGTCCTGAGGGCGCCCCCTTTCTCTGAGCAGGCGCAGTGCAGCCACGGCTTGTCTGAGAGAGGCTGCTGAGCTAACAGCATGGATTTCAATTGAAGAGTGGGCTGGAGCTGTTTTTAGGGTGGGGGAAGTTGGGGCTAGGGTTTGTCTGGAGACCTTTTTGATTTCTTTTTTTTTTATTTTGAAAAAAAAAAAAGGGAGGGAGGGGTTTGACAAATGTTTTGCTTTTTTATTTTTAATTTTTAACCCATGAGTCTGTAATTAGGAGGAAAAAAATAAAGACATTGTGTAAAAATGGAACCGCGTCAGCCTTTCTGTTCATCTATTGAAGAGATTAGATGTTTTTTTTTTTTTAAAGGTAAATTCCTTTTTTGTCCCACAACTCCACTCTGGGAGCAGTGGGCTGCCATCATGCTTGGCCCAGTGTGGGGTTAAGGGTCTTGCTCAGGGACCCAGAGTGGCAGTCTGTGGGGATCGTAGCGGGTACTTGCAACCTTCCCTTTATTGGCCCTCTACAGATCTTCATGTGGGATGATGGGTAAAAAACTTTTTATAAGGATCACTATAGGAAAAAAAAAAAATATCAGAATTGTTGACTCATAAAGCATAATTTTGTTTTTTAAGAAATGATGGATCTCTTTATAGAGAACGTTTGCAAATATAAGGTTAACATCAATTTCAAAACTTAACTAATGTTCAATAAATGAGCCAACGAGACCAGCGTAAAAATGTGCTTGAATCTACATCCTTATATGGTTATAAGAATAAAGGGCTTAAATCACAGAAGTCCTAATTCTGTAAAAGGTAAATGTGCTAGCTGGAATGACTACCTTTTTTTTCTTTTGGCTTCTGAACCGCAAACCCTTAAAATGTAGTTTGAGTTTGGGAACCATGGAAAGAAAAATGATAGAGGTTAAAAAATTTGATGGAATAGAAAATCCATTTATTGTCCCAAAATTGGGAAATTGAGGTGTTTACAGCAGCAAAAAGATAAATGGTCACACAAATGTGGTGCTTTAGAAAAATGTATAAGAATAACAAAATAGTGACTGGATGGGTATTTGAAAACATCAGAGATGTGCAAAAGGCATGTTGAAGGTAGAAACTGTGAAATCAGCATGAATATAACTTATTGAAGTTGTTGGGAACAATGGCGGTTATAGTTACAGCTGCTGGGAGGAAGGATCTGTGATAACGCTTCCTGGTTCCTCATCCCTGCTATTAATGTGATGGAACTAGGTGCTACATGGGTCCCCAATATAAGCTAAAGATTCAAAACCATTTAGAGAAACTTACGCTAAAGGCTCAGATATGATATTTGACCAGAGGATAAAAGTCTTAAGCCTGGCTTTGGTTGAAGAAAATTTGTTTCTGAGTTGATGAACTTTCTTTAAAGTAGATGCTGGGATATTAAACCAGCAAAAATTTCCATTTTGGAATCTGTGTAATGACCCACATGAAGCCCAGCTGGTCATAACTTGGAGGTAATGTTGGCTTTTAGCTGAGGTAAAAATGCTAAATAAAAACCTCACAGCAGTCAGAAAGGTTGGCCAACAATATAAAAGTTTTGAGCTAATCAAACAATCTAAATTGATTAAGATTATACATAAACATGCAGTCTGCTCCTTTAAACTGCTCTTCCCATATTTTGATTTGTAGTAGGTGGCATCGTTAACCAGTGCATTTATGTTCCTGGAAGTAAACCCTACAAACACCGAGCTTAAATCATTTCCCCAAACAGACTGTTCCCTAGCATTTGTGTAGGATGTACATCTTTAGTCTGATGAAGCAGCAATGGTGTTGCAGTGTTGGTATGCACCCCCAAACCCAGTGATGTGTGCCAAATAGCTGCTGCTGGCAGTGTGTTAAGTGGAGCGAGCAGCAGTGGCCGCCATTAATCCCCCACCAACATCTGGCTGGGTGTCCAGCAGCTGTTCAGAGCGCTGAACGCGGCTACAACCGAGGGGTTTTAATCGGACAGGCTTTAGTACACACATCCCATAGAAATGGTAATAACTTGTAGGATAAAGTATATTTAATGCTGTAGTATTTGCCCTATTTATGATGAATGCAGGAAACATGGGTGCCCTCTGGTGGTGATTGCTGAAATTGATTAAATGGGAGGGAAACAAAACCAATCAAAACAATGTGGAGTTTATTCAACATTAGTTACATATTAGAAGTTTAACGTTGGAAAACAGTCTAACAGTTGGTGTATTAAGCTTTTAAATCCCTGAACAGCAAAGTTGGGCTCATCTGTGCTTCTTGAAGGCTGTAGAAAGAAGAAAAAACAATGAGCCATCTTAGCTTAAAGGTAAAACCAAAGCTTAGGTTTAGAATAAACTTACCTCTCCTTTTGGTTTTCTTTTTCATGATTTTCTTCTTTTTCTTTGCTCTAATGGTTTCCCCATCCTGGACAATAAGAATAAACCAAAATTAGCAATGAAATAACAGCAACCAGTGGAGAGGTTTACTGTGAGAACACACCTGTCCGCCTTCACCGCCCGTCAGAGCTGTGATGTCGCTGAAGTGCGTGATGCCGCTGAGCTGGCCGGACATGGCCATGGTGCTCCTCTTCCTCGCCTTCCTCTCGTGCTTCGGCACGTTCAGACGCACCATCATCGACTCCTCGTAGTTCTTCCTGTGGAGCTCCTCTCGGCCCTCCCTCTCCGACTGGAAGTCTCGCCTGTCCCGGATCTCCTCCGGAGCGTCGCTGTATTGCTGCCTCAGCTCCTGGATCACGGAGCTCCGGAGAGCCACCCGTCGCTGCCGCTCCATCTGAGCCTTCTTCCTGTCTGCCTCTGTCATGTCACCATCTTGAAAGGTAAAAACCGCCTTATTAACATCTGAGAAATTAGTTTGAGTTTAGCTCTACCATCGGAGTGGAGTGAGGTTACCGTAATGCACTGGTGCGATCTTTGGAGGTATATATTTCCTGCCACTAGAGTGAGCTGCTCTCTTGTCAGAAGCTCCCTTGTTTGCTTCATCTTCAGAGTCCGATTCGCTCAGCTGGACAATAAGACACAGAAGCATCTCTAATTTCTTCTATAGCCAAACTAAAACATTAATAATCCAACAGATAACCAAAAGGATAATCAATACCTCTATAAATTAAGCAAAGTTATGAGGAAAGAGGGAAAAACTGACCTTGCTGACGAGATTTTCCGGATTTGGACGCAGATGCAGCGGGTCATTTTCAGCTAAAAGAAAAAGAACAAATGTATTCAGATCATCCTGCTACTGATAGGCTACTAGAGGTGATCTTTAATAGAAGGAAAACTCCAAACTCGTTTCACCTAAGCTTCCAGTAACAGCTGTGCGCACCAGTTTGTCAATCTGGTACTTCAGTTTGTGGTCCAGAGGTCGCATTTTCTCCAGTACCTTCAGAGAAGGAAAAACTCGAATTAAAAAGGAAAAACTAAATCCATCTTAGACAGGAACTGTCCTCCCTCTGAAAGGCCCTCTTACAGTTCTGATTGTGACCACTCTGCTCAAAGCCGCGCTGTCCTTTATCTTCCCTCCTTCCGTCTTGATGCTGATCAGATGAGTGAGGTCCTGAAGGTAGAAGAGCAGGAGGTTGTAGCGAAGGTCCAAGAAGGACAAACCCTGCAAGGGACAATAAATATATAAACAAACTAAAGTATCTGGTCAATTGTTCATACTTTTTTTTTTAGCTTCTTCATATTTTAACACCATAAAACCACAACCATCAATGCATTTCACAAGAGAATGATGTCACGACCCTAAACGAAGCTGTGCTCAAGTATTAAGTGGAAGCCAAATGATGTAGTTTGCTTTTTACAAATAAAATCATCCAAACAGAGCATTGTGAGCATGGTGGTGGTGGCATCATGGTGTGGAAATGTTTTTGTTAAGCAGGGGAAGGATGACGAGTAGACAGAGGGAGCTACACCTGGAAATAATAAAAAACACTTCAAATTTTCTTCTACCTTCCAGCAAAACTATGACGGTAAACAAACAGCTGGAGCTACAGTCGTTCAGATCAAAGCATTTCAATTGGTTTCAGTCAAACTTAGAACTGTGAGTAAGGCAGTTCTGAAGAGATAAATGGATTTAGGTCTGGACTTATTCCAACACATCGACCCGCTTTGATCTGAAGCATTAAAAGTGTTGCTCATTCTGGATGTTTTCACCTCAGCTTCATGCCTTACTTCTGAAACAGAATGTTGCAAATTTTTGGAAAGAACCACCCTCTCCTCTTTAAAAAACAAAATGCACATGCACGACCCTGTACCCTTGCACGAGCCCATTTCTCCTCGTGCACGCTCTGTTTGAAAGTAGCTGTTTGCATCGCTCATACAAGCTTACGTTCCAAAAGATTTGCACGTCTTCCACTATGTGAGACTGGGACGTAGGGCGATTTTACATAAACATATCACCAGAATGATTGACAATTAGGAAGACCAATTATTTTGATGATCAATCCCCCCCAAAAAACATCCTCTGCTATACCTTTAAGCTCCACTAGACTAACCGACCTGAAGGAGGGCATTCCCACAGCATGATGCCACTCCACCATGTTCCAATTAAACTGTTTTATTGCTTACCTTTGAAGTCTTGAACACTCCATCCTTAACTTTGTTCAACAGCTCATGGACATGACTGGTTACTGATGCCACCTAAAAGGAGAACAATCATTTATAGAGGGAGAAAAACCAATAGGAACACGAACAGAGCAAAGGTCAGCAGCTCTGTTATTTTCAATGTAAAGAAGTCGCTTATATTCGCTCATACTGCTGGTTTATAGCCTCATAAGGCATCCAGGTACAGTTTAAGGAAAATATTAACCTTCTCCCTCTGGTGTCGCAAACAAACATACATTATTATTATTATTATGCTGATGATTCATTGCAGATCATCCAAAAAGAGGATTTTCATGAGATGTTTTTGTAATATAAATAAACCCCTACCTGCTCCGTGAGGTTATTTAACAGCTGCACAGCTTTGGGTAAATCGCTTTCGATTAGATCCTGTAAAAATAAGAAAACCAATCCTGTTAGCAGACATGTAGCAGGAGGCGATCATGTTTTTATCTGTAAGCGAAGCAGATTCGCTTTAGAAAATTAATCCCCGACGTTAAGAGGAATATAAGAGATTAGTTCAAGGAGTTAACAGGGAGGTAATAAAAAGCTTTAGAAGAAGAAAAATAAAGTTGTAATAATGGTTTAACGCAGCGGTTAGACTCACGTTGTCAACAGGAGCAGCCATTTTAACTTCCACTGCTGTACGGAAGCCGCGGAGGGACAAAAGCTGAAAATCCTTCGCGCTTTCTGTAATGTTGGAAGCTTAAATGATTCAAAAACGTTGAAAAACTTAATCAAAATGTACGGAAGAGGATTAGCACCACTGGAGACAAAGAAAAAAAAAAGTTAACTGATTTTAAAAATTTATTTCAGTATAATATGAGAAAAAAGTGAGAATTCTGACTTTAATCTCTGAATTTTTACTTTCATCTAAGAATTCTGAATTTAATCTCAGAATGTTGGATCTTAATGTTGATGGGCACCATGAAGGAAGAGATGTGGGAGCGCTCAGCTTCACTGACAAAGATGTGGGTTGTTTGGGTGGGCCAGGAATACGTTGGTGGAAAATGATGGAATTAAGGCAACTTTTTACGTGCCCGAGTTGTCCCTGGGGATGTTAATTAAAGTTCAGATTAAAGTCAGAATTCTTAGAAAAAAGTCTGAATTCTAAGGTTAAAGTCAGAATTCTGAAGGAAAAAGTCAGAATTCTGACTTTTTTCGCATATTAAACTGAAATAACGTTTAAAAATCAGTTAACTTTTTTATTTTTTCAGTGGCCCTAATTCTCTTCCGTAAAAATGTCTTCCGAAAGGCCTTTTTTTTTTTTTTTTACTCGTCTGGAATCTCTAATCTAATTTTGAGCTGTTATGTGCTGTTACTTCCTAACCTCCCACTTCTATTAACCCTTTATAGGGCACTAAGTGAAAGAATTTAGATATCAGTGAAAGAATTTAGATATCTAAATTTCAAGCAGAGAGTGCACTGCAAAAAACTGAAATCTAAGTAAGTCAATTTTTCTTAAAATAACTGCATTTTTTCTTAAATTGAGCAGGTAAGTGAGACACTTTGCAAATGGAATAATAACTTTACATAACAAAGGGGGGGGGGGGTTCAGTCTCCTATTTCAAGTGCATAATATCAAATAATCTGATTTTAAGGATAAAAATGCTCCTTCAACTGGGAGATTTTCTTATTTACCTACTCAAATTAAGTCACTCCATTTCTAAGGGATATGCATGTGATCAAAAATGGTAACTTGCTCTATAAACGGTTAAAGATTTGCACACTGTCTTTGTCTTTCACAAATTTGAAATCTATAGTCCGAACAAGTAATTTATAGAAATTAATGACGTTCATCTAAGGAAATGATCTTTTATTATTCTGTTATAAAAGCATCTCTACGACATCTGGACAGCTTTCTGAAGAATGATGATCCACCTTCATTTTCTTTCTGGGTCCGAATACAAGACAGTTTTTTTGTGCAACAGTATCTGTGGGCCCTACTTGTGCTGTGATGAATTATCTGTGTAATAATTTACCTATAGACTTTAAATAAACATGCTTGCATATGCTTTAATTTATTCTGCACTAGAGCAAGTTGGTGCACCAATGCTAAGAAATGTTCAGTTTGCTTTTCTCCATCTTGGCCGGCAGCAGCTTAATTCGATCATTGCATTCATCAGTGAGTCTCTATGTGAAGCAACACTATATGGTTTAGAGAGGGGAAATATTTACTGGTTCATCACACACACCAAACTTATAACGAAACTTGTTATCCAGGTCTCGGTGAATACAATAAAGGTTTAAACACAAAACAACTGTATCTCAGTTCTTGTTGTTTAACCCTTTTTGCACTTTTATCTTTATCATAAAAAGGTAGGTCATTTATTTCAAATTCAGTAAAATTAAAATATGCAGAGGCTCAATTATTTGTTTTAAAGTAGCTGTGGAAAACTTTTTTTAAGGAAACATAAGTGTTGCATGTACTTAATATAGTTTCAAAATTGTTTTATAAGTGTGATGTATGATTCTACTCTTAAACATCATGTTTTAATTATCCCCAAAAGCAGGAAACACAATTTACAGAAGTTACAGCTTGAAAAATTCAGTTTTACTTAAGTCAGTATGGTCACTTATCCCCCCGGAGCGGTACCTGTCCACTCTTAGATGTCATATTAAAACCACATCTCTGATAAGACTGCACGCTCTCTCCAAATAAACTCTTTCTATTCAAATAAAACTCTTTTTTTCTTCTTTTTTTTGGAGGTTAGATCTGGTATTTTCTGGTCTAAAGTCATCAACTACTTGCACTTTAACATTAGTAAACGTGCCTTTTAAAGGAATCTCCTATTTTTCAGATACTGTTCTGTTGTTTTGGTTACACTTCTAACTTTAACTCAATAATAAATTAGGCTATTTTAAACATAAACACACACAAGTCCAAAATTATTAGTATGTTGAAATTATTTTTTATATATGGATATAAAATAGAGCTATACTCAGACTAAACTATTGTTAAATAGAACTTTCTGACATAAACAAGTTCATTTTGGCAGTCAGACATCCTGCGCTGACTTCATATCTCCATTGTCATTTAATAAAAGGGCGATCAGATAAAGACATCCTGGATGTTTCTTCACAGGCCTCTGGGATTCCTCCTGAACTTGATAACCACCTGCCCCCTCAGAGATGTTAATGAGACATTAATGCTAATTGTAGGGCCCCTGGTTGCGATAAGAGGGTAAGTGATGGCTCAATGTTACAGTTTTTTTTTTTTTTTCGGATTTCAGAGGAACCCATGAATGGAAGTTGAATCGTCTTCCTAAAAAGGATGAAATGTGCAACAGTTAGTGTCTGAGAGAGAGAGGAAGTGCTGATGTGATCATCAGAGGGGTACCTGCCTTTCAGTGTCCTGTCTTAAAGTCATTACCACTCACGCAGCCCGAGGAGAGATACGGAGTTAGAGGAGAGCCATGGTAAGTCACAACCAAGCTTTAAATTCATCGAAATTGGCCTTAATGTTGGAAATTGGAATAAAAAATATGGTGCATTCAGTTAAATCCACCAGTTTCTGTTTTAATGTGAGCTAAATACGAAAAATACTCTCAGCTTTCTGTCGTAGGCCTGTTTGGTAAAATTAACAACTTCATCATTACTGTTTTGTGGGCATGAAAGTCCAAATAATGGCAATAATTAGTTTTATATATTAAATATGTCAAGTATGTGGATAATTTTGACTTTTTGCATCAAACCAAACAATCTAAAACATGTACTGTAATGAGATTTTATGAGTAGCTAATTTAAAAAAGCCCCCAGAAAGGCTTTCAGCAACCACTTACCATTCTTATTGATTATTTTATCACATATATCTATTTAAAGTATAGTATAAATTGTAAAAAATAACAATTCACACTATTTTTTTTATGCAGAATAAACATATTTATGTGGATTATATCTGATTTTAATGTTCCCAGTTTAATCGGTTACTTTTTCTGTATAAAGTTTGCATATATTAATTAATAAGCAACAATTTGTTGTAATTTATAATGATCCTACTATTAAAAAAAAAAGCTGTCTTATGAGGACGCACTGTATATACTGTATATATCACATGCACCTTTTTCTTCCTTTGGTGCATTCTTCTTTTCAACTTAAGCCGATGCAACGAGTAAATTTCTCCACTGTGAGATCAATAAAATTAATCAATCAATTTATTTTCTACAGGTTGTTAACAAGTTGTTGCATGAATTATTTAGATAATATTTATACTGTTTCAGTTAAAGTAACATGATGATAAAAGCATGGATTTAATCTAATTCTGCCATCAACGTTCCGTACAGATGTCAGATTCCAGAGTGTCCTCTGTCATCCAGGAATGGGTGAGCTCGTATCCCGCTCAGCCTCACAGCCAAACCCTGAATCCTGTCTCCAACCAAGCTGCAGCCTCCAACCAGATATCTCAGATGGACATGATCTCATACAACCAGTCCCAGGGGATCATAAGGGGGGGTGCTGATGACAGAGTGGTTGAACAGATGATGGGGCTGCCCTACCTGTCCTACAACACTTCCTGTTTCAGCCACGGTTCTAACTCAGGGAATTCGAACCACCATCAGAGCCATGCAGGCACTCAGCAGGTGAGTCTAGTGTTGCATTGGAGGAGTAAAAAAAACAAATAAAAAAACTCTCTGTTTAAATGTTTCTGTGCTTCTCCATACAGGATTTCTCCCCCTTCCTGCTGCCCACCCTCAGGGCCCCTGTGACCAAGAGAAGCATCAGCAAGGATAGCGCAGAGTACCGCCTGAGGCGTGAGAGGAACAACATCGCAGTGAGAAAGAGCAGGGACAAAGCCCGTAGGAGGATCATGCTGACCCAGCAGAGGGCCCTGCAGCTACAGGAGGAGAACCAGAAGCTGCAGATGAAGATAGGACAGCTCACCCAGGAGCTGGACACTCTGAAACACATCCTGTCACAGCGGCACCTGCAGGGAGCCGAGGAGGGAGCAGCACAGGAGGCCGGCATCTGAACACGCATCACAGCTACTGCTAGCATAGACATGAATGTCAAACGACTCAAGAGTCTCATTTACACTAACATTTGCGAATTTTGGGAAGTGGAAAGATTGACTATAGCATAGGTTTAAGATGTGTGCTTCTTGAAGTTGCATAACGCTTAAAAAAAGCAGAACTTACTCAGAGTGTCCTGTCAACCGCACAGAGGTTCTGTTCGCCACCCTTCAGCTTTAGTGCATCTTAAACATTTCAGCTGCTTTGGGTTTTAAATGCTTAATGTTTTAACCTAATGACTGATTATGAAAAGGATAAATTCTTTCAATCTCATGCTGTAATATTTCACACCACAATAAAAGCCAAATGATTTAATCAGGTTGTGTTAACCTCAACACAGGAAAGGTTTTTAAAAATAAACTTTAGTTCTATGTTTTAACTTTTATAAGCAGAATCCAGAAATTACAAAAAGTTATACATTTACTTTATAATTTTGATTGCTTACATTAGTAAAAAGCTTTAGTTGGTCAACTTTATCAGCTTTCTTGCACTAGTTAAGGAATTTAAATGGAACCCTGGTTTTATTTAAACAAATAATCAAACAGAAAATATCTAAATTTCAAGCACATAGCTCTGGAATCCCACTTCAATGATCTTTTTCATTTTAAAAGACGATTTTATTCATGTTTTTTTTTCATCAGCTTAGTTTTTGCTAAGGGTAAAACATTATGAGCTATAAAAAATTTACAGTTTACGAGCTTTAGCTTAGCTATTGCTGCTGATTAATAAGATTTGTTTACTTTAGCTTACGTAAGTAAATGATCCTGTCCTCATAACAGTTTTCAATTAAAATGAAAGTAAACCAATTAAGTTAATCACAAATAATCCCATGTTTGATTTTATCCATTAAAAGAAAACTATTTATAAACTTGCTTTCTAGACAACTGTTAACTAAGGATGCGGCGTGCAGCTAAATACAGAGATACCGGTATAACATTTTACATTTTTGAAAATTATATTTAAGAGGTAAATTATTAAGTTTGGATGTCCTGATTCCCTGTATTAAAAAAACAAAAAAACAAAAACAAATTGCAATGTTCTATTTTTGGCTATCTACCAATTAGGATAATATAGATTTGCTTTTACAAAAAACATAATACATTAGAAAGAACAATTTTAATTATATTTAGCAACAAAGCTAAAAAGTGATATCCATTTATGATATGTTTTTTTTCCTTTTATTTTTTACTGTTTTTGTCATTTCTTTTTTTTTTTTCTTTTTTTTTAAATTACCATGTTTTATTAATCTCACTCACTTGTTCCAACGTATGTAAATATAAAAATTATTCAGAAATCTTTCCAAGACATGGTTTGTTTTTGTCATTTCTAATACATTTTCATTATTTTTTTTATGTCAGCTAATTAAATATGGAAATGTTCTATTATGGCACACTGTATTTTTTTTGACATATACATTCAAAATAAAGGAAGTGATTGATTTTATATTTCAGTCTCTTCAATTTTTGTGGGCTGCAAAACAAACAAAATGAAAAATAGATAAATAAAGAAATGATAACCTTTTGTGTTTAAATTTCCCACAGTTAAATTATGGTTCAAATGTAGAAAATGAAGACAGCATTTTTGGGTGAAAAATATTATTTAAGCATTTTATGAAGTTTTAATTAATTAGAAAATGGAACAAAACAAAAAATATATATATTTGTCATTTTATGATACATAAAAATAAACTCTCTGGATGTAATTTAGTGTTTTAAAATCAGAAAAATGAAAAGATAAACCATGAAGATGCAAACTGGTCGACGGGACATTCATGATAGCTGTCCACTGTTTCTGTCAGTCAGATTTGTTGTATGATTTCTACTTCATAACCATTGACTAATCATTTTACCTGACATTTGTTGTCTTCTTCAGAGCTGATTGTGAAGTCTTATTGCCCAACAGAGTTACACAACCACCCGTGGTTTGTAGTGGAGGCAACGCAATCTAAAAATCTTAGTGCCTCCATCCACTAATATTTGATTTATGCCTTTATACTGATGCAAATTACTTTAAATTTACTTATCAAGATATTGTAGGAAAATCTGATTGGTTATTTTCTATGAATAATTAGTAAAATATTGTGAAATAAAGAATTTCTTCTCCATTATGATATTGTTTTTCAGTGATACACAGAATAATGGTTGTTGACACCATTCTTTCTTCATTTAAACATCTAAAAAACAGAGCTGTAGGATTCCTAGCCTTAACATTGCATAGAATCAACATTTTCTGTTGCTGTATCATTGATTCCCCACAGCATCCTTCATCAAGGTACATGGCGCACACCAGCCGTGCTATTTCCCATTAACCCTCTACCCACAGAAACGGACGTCATGCCATGGACCGTTGTGCCCCAGCGGTTTCCCTTTGTGGGATGGCCAAGATTTCAACACAGTGGAGGACAGAGCTGAGGAGCTCAGAGATAATATCAGTGTTTCGCGCTGCCAGGGCCTTCCTGTGGCTGTGATGGTAATGAAGGGACACAGAGATAGCAGACAGAAATGAGGGGGTGGGGGCATCCAGCCAGACATTTGGCTTATTTATGTAATGTAAAATCTTAGATTTTTGGCTTAAGATTTAAGATTCCATTGGAACTATAGGGGAGATGAAAACCTATTTGATTAACTACTAATTTTTACTGTTTCTACTGGATAAAGATGCTCCAAGTTAATAAAAGTTACATTAAACAAACAGAACAGTGACTTAGGATGGCAACAATCAGTAAATGACACGAATAAAAGCAATATGACAACA
Source organism: Cyprinodon variegatus (assembly GCF_000732505.1). NCBI lineage: Eukaryota > Metazoa > Chordata > Actinopteri > Cyprinodontiformes > Cyprinodontidae > Cyprinodon > Cyprinodon variegatus. The sequence continues at coordinate 509,941 of NW_015150986.1, read as the reverse complement.
TGAAGTTAGTGAAATATCTCAAAAAACCAACACATTATGCCTCGATCGAAGGTAATTAATGAGCAGATGAAAGAACTCTGTCAAGAAATGGTTTGAACCAATCTGAAAGCCATTAGTCATGAAATATACGTATCACATTGGGGAACCTTACCTGGACTAACCAAAATTACTCCAAAAGTGCAGGAGGACTCATCCAGGAGGTCGCAGAAGAACCCAGAGCGACATAAACCCTAGTCTGCATCAGAGTTCATGTCACAATAAAATAAAGGGTATCCATGGGAGAGAGCTACAGCCAGAACCTCACATTTCCTTCAAACAACTAATAATATTCAGCAGATTGTCAAGACAGAGGCCGAATGCATTTTATTTTGTTTCTACTGAGGTTATCTTTGTTTGATATAGAAATTGTCATCAATTCATCTTCTGCTGCTTTTTGTCAGGGTTGGGGGAGGGGGTTATCTTGTGCCTAGAACTGGTGAGCAGCCCACACTGCAAAAAAATCTAAATATTGATATGTAATTTTTTCTTAAAATAAGTGCATTTGTTCTTGGATTGAGGAGGTAAAAGAGACATTTTGCCAATAGATCAATACAATTTACACTTAAAATAAGAAAACACAGTTGCATTGTCTTATTTCAAGTGCATAGGTTCTAAATATCTTATTTTAAGTGTAAAAATACTAATTCCATTGACTCCATCTCATTTACCTACTCAAATTAAGGATAAATACACTTAGTTTAAAAAAATTGTAGTTATTTCTAGATTGTTTTTCTAGTCCAGGGTTGACCAGTCTATCCTAAGGCAACAAATACAGCGATGCAAAGAAAAACACACATGTTTGTATTTTTATGCATATTAAGAGTTTACATTGATTTACATTCCTTTTAGATCCTGAATTTATGCCTAACCCTGACATTTACCCCAATTCTAACCCTTTTCAGTATATTCCTAACCCTAACCTTAAACTAAAGTATTTCCCACCTTACATCTAAACTAACTTTGTAAGGTTAAAAATGGGGCTGCGCCACATTAGGACCAGACTTTTGGCCCCATAAGGTCTGTTGGTCCTCAGAAGGACAAATAAATATACCCAAAACGGTCCTAAATATGTCATACACTCACACGAACTTGTCTCAATATCTTTGTGGGGCCTTTCCATTGACCTAATACCTGACCCCAATGTAACCTTAATTAATATCTTAGTCTTAAACGTGACCCCTGATGTAAAAACAGCAATTCCCCTCATGGGGTCCAGGCATCGGGCCCCACAAGGAGCAGTCGGTCCCCACAACAATGTATTAAAAACAAGGGGTCTTAAAGATGAAGTGATCAGTGATATTTTTTTAAATTGTTGGTTGAACACAGAGAGAACAAATGCATGCAAAGGGAGAAAATGCAATCTCCATGTAGAACGACGCTGATCCAGGAATCAAACATAGGACCTCCCTGCTGCAAGGCTACAGAGCAAGAAAGAGAAATAAATTCCAAAAAAGTGAAAAAAAACAATCCACTGGACTTTGATTCCAAGTTTGAAGACATTTCACTTCTCATCCAAGAAGCTTTTTTAAATGAAAAATGTCAGAATTAGCATCAACTTCCAAGCTTTATAGAGTTAAAAAAATTAAATATAGGAGAAAGCTGCAACAGGCCTTGTTGCTGGATACAATGAAACGTTGATATCCATTTTGTTGGTGAATAAGACCATTTTTAAACTTCTTACACTTTTTCCACATTTATGATACTTTGAAGCATTTCTTTTTTTTAACATGACATTTTAAAAAAAGCAAAAATCCCCTAAGCACAGCTGCAGATCAGCCCAACCAAACTTAATCTCTTTCTTCTCTGTGTCTTATTGGGCTTTTTCTCTTTTTCTATGAAATACAAACAATTGCTTGTGAAAATTTACAAAAGGAGAGTGAAAGTGCAATAAATACCTTTTTTTTTTTCACTCTGACATGTCCTCAGGCAAATAAAAACTTCTGTGTGACCGTGTCTGTTGAAATGTCCCACAGCGTCATGTGGGGCAATCTGTGGTCCCAGGACTGCAACATCTCCACAGAGTTAAGAAAGTCTGTATTTCACCTAATCCCTAACAAGTTACTCAACTTTAGAGCACCATATGGACCTCACCACAACCCCGCCAACAGAGCTCAGCTCCCAGATCATATACTGATAAAAAAAAAAAAAAAATGTACGTTTTATATTATTGTAGAAGGAAATGAGAAAAAACATTTGCAAGTAACGTTGGGTGATGCTTTTAAGTTCAGGCAGTTAAACCCCCCCTGAAAAAACTCCCCCTAATTGACCTGTTAGCAAACTGTAAAATGGGTTTGCCATATCTTAGATAGAAGAAGGAAAAATAGAACATTCAGAACCACCAAATATAACGTTTATTGTCGACTGCAATACAAAGCCCGGATGAGAAAAACACATTAACTCTGCATTCTCCACTGCTATAAATATTTAATTTTATTATAACTTCCTTTGCAGCCTTCAGCTCTGATGGTCCTGTCATGCATGCCAAGTGGAGCAAACACGGTTGGACACATCAGTTACCACATTTTAAACTAAAACAATTTAGAAAATGTGATTTACTGTGGGAATAATAAGGGTGACACTTGTTGCAGAAGATTCTCTGGTTTGCTTCTTCAGACAAGCAGGAGCAGCAGGGGTCAGGCACAGAGGAATGAAAGACCTCCATGAACCCCTGTCTCAATCTGTATGGAGGAGTATTTGGGTGTTTGACATGCCACCTCTGGGTCTCTTATTTACAGCGCCACCCTGTGGCAGAAAATATGAAGAAACAGAAAAGAGCACAGACAGCTCACTCTCAGTCATGCACTGTTGGAAAGTTGTGATTTATGAGATACATAAACACATATAAGTTTATGATTTTTTTACATTAAGAAAAACTGAGGAAATAATTTAAGTCTGGTATATATTTGCATTTAGCCCCTTTGAGTGATTACTTTGAAGAACCAGTTTGCTGCATTAAAGCTTAAAGTCTATTGGGAATAATGCCACCAGATTTAATCAAACATTCTGCCTATTTTTTTCAAATCTATAGACATAGATTTCTATACATTCTTGTTTGCAAAATAATTTAAGTTACTGACCCCATCTTCTCCGATAGGCCTCGAATAAATTCACAATCTTCTACCTTCGGAATTCTCCTTTTTTGATTAAAAAGAAAAAAATCTGTTCGCTATTACAATTTTTAACCTTAGAGATTTTTAAAGGACATTAGTTAAGAAACAGCATCATAAAGTCAAAGGAACATGGCACACAGGAAGAGTTAAGGATCTGCACGTTTAAAGTGGTTATAAAACAACTTCCCAAGTTTTGATCGTAAAACAGAACAATGTTTATATTGTCACCTGAACAACTGCAAACCTACAAAAACACCACTGTTGTCTCAAAGTGGCAGGTTGGTCAAGGACTGCAATGGTCAAAAGCCCGTGGTCATTTTAGAGCAGCTGCTGAGATCTGTAGCTCAGGTGGGAAAGTTCTTTGACTACTTTTAGTTTTTCGCAGGTCTAGTTTAGTTTATATGTAAGAGGTGTTTTAGTTATCAGGCTCCTTTCTTATGGAACCAGCTACCAGTTTTAGTCTGTGAGGCTGACATCCTTTCTACTATTAAGATTAGGCTTGAAACTCAGGATAACAAAAGCTATCCTGAGCTATCTCTATAGTTATGTTGCTATAGGCTTAGACTGCTGGAGGACATAAGAGCGACTTTTAATCATTCTGCTTCATTCTATCTTGGTTCTCCCATTCTGCAGTATTTGTTGAATGGTTACCCCTAACTTTATGTGCTCTTTCATCCCCATGACATGAGAACTCATCTGCTTAATTCTTGCTTTCCTGTACAGAGCCAGCAGACATCTACTTTACTGCTACCTTATCTAAGATAGTATTTATTGATCTTTGATTCTATGATCCTTTTTTGTCTGCTTCAGTCTTTGCAAACCCCCAGTCGGCCTAGACAGATGGCCGCTTACACTGAGTCTGGTTCTGCTGGAGGTTCCTTCCTTCTAGAAGGGAGTTTTCTTCTCCACTGTCACTGGGTGCATGCTTGGTGTGAGGGATTGCTAAAGAGTCAACAGCAATAGCCAATCTGTTTATTTTTTTCCTCTTCTCTTGATGTGTGAAGTTGCTAAAAAAATACTTAAAACAACTTTGAGTTCTGGTTGCGGAAAAATATAGCTCTAAAATGTATTAAAGATCGAAATGAGCTGAATAGAAATGCATTACGCACTGTTCAAACCTTTATCGGCAAAAAAATACATAAAAATTGTTTACTTTATATTTATGGGCTACTTTGGTCTAATTTATAATATATCAGTACAATACACTGAGATGTTTTAGTCATAAGCAGACAAAATTTGAAAAATTTAAAGATTCGACATATGAAACCTTTGTGATGAACTGTATTAAGTTTAATGAAATAAAATGTGATTATTGAAATCAGTAAATAGGATATGCTTTGTTTAGAAATTAATATTTGTAGACTAGAATATCTACTCATACTGGGTCATGGAAATTGAATTATCATCAAAACCATCTTTTTTTTTTTACAGGTACCTGGTTCCAGGTACTTAGAGATTCATTTCCATATAGAAAGCCCATATTCTGATCTTCAGCTACCACAGTATACCTGTCAGATTAAATAATACTACTTATACTTCAGCGATAGTATCAAGGTGTTACTTTGTTGTATCTCTTATACTACTTATTCTTTTTACATCTTTGCAGGTGATGAAGCAGACTGAAGATGTTTTATCATTATCTCCCTTTTATCTCCTATTTCTTTCATCTTTTCTCCTTTTTTCATGTTTTTCCTTTCCTGTTTTACTTACATTGCAGTGTCAATATGATCTGTAATACTCCCTGCACAATTGTAATAAAGCTATTTATTAAAAAAACAAATAAAAAAATAAACTAAAAACATCTTTTTGAATTAGTAAAATTGTTCTGCAATCTAACGAATCATATATGTTGTTACATTTAACACATTTCTCTACGGAAGAGGATTAGGGCCACTGAAAAAAAAGTTTTCAGTGTAATATGGGGAAAAAAGTCAGAATACTGAGATTAAAGTCAGAATTCTAACTTTTTCCCCATATTAAACTGAAATAAAATTAAAAAATCAGTTAACTTTTTTTTTTTTTCAGTGGCCCTAATCCTCTTCCATATTTCTCTGTATATCTTTTATTGGAAACTTTAATTAATATTTTTGTTTTGTTATGTACGGAAGCGTATTGCTGTCACTTGAGAAAATAAATATTTTTCTCAAATTTTATTTCTGTTTAATATGGGGAAAAAAGTCAGAATTCTGAGATTAAAGTTAGAATTCTGACATTTTCCCTCATATTGTATTGAAATAAAATTTAAAAATCAGTTAAATTTTTTTTTTTTTTTGTTAGTGGCCCTAATCCTCTTCCGTATTTCTCTGTATATCTTTTATTGGAACTTTTGATGAATATTTTTGTTTTATTATATTGTATAAACGTGATAACTTATATGCTTTTAGTCAGTAGTAACCGGGAGACTCATTTGTTTGGTTTTATTTTGGAGTTTATCCTTTTAGCAGCCACTTTTATTTGTCAAAGTGAATCATCACTTTATGTACACGATCTTTGTCGGCAGGTTAGACGCTTTCTTGACGATCTCAGACGATTTTTCTCGAAGTTCTCCGCCGCCGGTCGCGCTGTCCCCTTTAAACAGGCGTCTCTCCGCAGTTTTCCACCCTCTTTGTCCGCCTGTCTGCTCATTCCCCTTTAAGGTGATGTCGTACCCACTTCTGGCTTATTATTCCCTCTTGTTCCTGTTGTAATGTCGGCGCTCGGACACTCGGACTAACAGCAGCACCGAACCGGGTCCCCCATCACATGTCCAAACCCCGGAGCCTTAGCTGAGCTCCGGACTGACAGCCGCCTGCTGTCCGAATCAAAGGTGGTGGACACCAGAAGCTGCTCTCCTCCTGGATAGAAATGTCTGCTCAGATGTTAGAGAAGCAGGCTGGACCAGCTGAGGATCGGAGGATGTGGTGAAATCCGTCCAAACCCCGCGATGTTACGGATGTTTGGAGGAAACAAGGCGCTCATTTCTGGCTCCAGTTTAACCTTCTTTTAATCAACGGTAAGTGAATGTGGGGATTTACTCTGGGAGCCACGCAGATGCTGGAAAAACATCCGCTTTTATTTTTGTTTAGTTATTTTTTTTTCCGTGGCAGGTGTCTTTAACAGGGGGCCCCTCCATCACTGCTGCTCTGTTTTCAGAGGCCAGCCAGTTTGGCCCCTGGTGTTACATTCCTTCCACGTCCTTTCCCTTCAACCTCCTAAAAAAACAAGAAAAAAAGCTCTTATGTAACCCAGTGGGATTCCTTTTCTGTTAGACTTCCTCGCCCTGTGGAAGGAAAACACTCCTGCAGGAGCCCCATGTGGGCAGACAGGCTGTCCCAGAGACACACCAGAGCTCCTTATACTCACAAAACTTTATTATCCTCCAACAAAAACAATGATCTGGATTTTAACTGATGGTTATAAGGTTGTTATTAAAGTGATGTCAGACTCTGTTAGCTGTGAGGCTTTTATTAGGTTAGAATGATGTAATGAATCCATAGAATCTTCTCATTGTATTTAAAAGGAGATCCCACAGCATGATGCTACCACTACCATGTTTTTCTGTGTATTCTGTTTTTTTTTTAGAGCTCTGTGGACCTCCATCCCCAAACGATGACATCCCCCGACTCGCCTCCCCTCGTCTCCCCTTCTCCATGTCCAGCGCCTCCTCCATCCCTGCCCTCCTCCCCGCTTCCTACCTCCCCGGCCCCGTCCTCCTCCTCCCTCCCCGCCCCGCCCTCGCTGCCCCCCACGGGTGAGGTGATGGTGCTGGCTCTGGGCAGGAAGAAGCAGCGCGTGCTGATCGCTCTCTCCATCCTACCCAACCTTTTCCTGGCCTTCCTGCTCTCCTCCGACCCCCTCATCACCCTCTCCCCTCCCCACCACTGCCGCCTGCCCGGCCCGTCGCCTGCGCCGGAGGTCCTGAACGCCTCCCTTCCCTGGGAGAAGGGGGTGAGGCCCGGGGAGACGGGGAGCCCATCGCAGTGTAAGCAGTACGCGAACAGCAGCCAGTCGGCCGTGGTGGACTGCGAGGGCGGATGGGACTACAACGTCACAGAGGGGCTGAAGAACAACATCGTGACGGAGGTAAAGCTTCAGCCTCTGGCCTTCTGCTGGGTGTCATTGCTTTATTTTCCTTTTAATATTAAAGGCAGCTGCCCATCCTGGCAGGCTGTGCTAATTCCATTTAGCATCACAAACTTATTTAAACAGGGGAACACCCAAATAAAAGTCTGTGTGACGCTCTACAAGTGTTTTATAGGATTATAACCCTCTTAGCTTCAAACAGGATTACATACAGAACATTCCAGGCTACTTTCGGCTTTCATTCATTTCAAGTATTATAATAATCTAAAAAAAGCTTCCTTGGATCTCCTAATTGGTGACATGCTCTTTCCTGTTCATTTCAACATACTTCTGTATGAGGCTGCGTTCCTCCACAGCAGCAGGCCTCTCCTCCTTCCACAGATAACCACCTGGACAGCTTTTTTGATGGTTTAAATAAATGTAACACTAACGTGAATGAGAATAATATAATTATACCTTTTTGTTATGGTTCTGATTCACTAAATCATACGCACAGATCTATCTGCAATCTATTTCCTTCAGCTAAAAATTTTCCGAACATTTAAGGATTAAAATCTACTTTAGCCACTGAGAAAAATTTTAAGTTAAAATCAGTTAAAAGATGTAACTATTTAAAAAGATGCAAACAACAATGTTGAATAATAGGCCCTATTTAAGGTGAAGGAATAAAATGAAATGAAAGGTAACAGCATTTATATGTGATATGATGTAAATGATATCTGCTTTTTACACGCAGGAAGTATTAAATAGTGAAGGTTTTGCTTACAAATTCTTATTTGGCTATTAAATGTTAAAACTACTTGCCATAATAGCAGAGGAAACCATATATAACATGATTTAAACTTGATAAAAATACATCAGGGTTATTATTTTGTTAAATAAAAGTTTAATTAAAGGACAGATATAAAACAAAGGACAGATAAAGAACAGAACAGATTGGGGGGGGTCAGCCTTACAATAGTGTACAAATAAACGAGGCAGCTTTTTTCTTGGCTTTAAAGCAGATTGGATAAAGATAAAAACTCCTCCTGTTTTGTACAAAGCACCACTTCCGCTGCTTCTGCTGCCTTCAGCTACAGAGATCCAAAAGTTTCTGACCACCTGCTTCAACCGTGCAACAAGAGATACAAAGATGTGATGAAACAACAGCTTTATGAGCGTCAGAGTCCGTTCGCTTGTCCTTAGCGGCTGTCAGTAGGAGCTAAAGCAGACGACATGAACCAGGAGGTAGTGCAGGCAGATCTGCAGTCTTAAAACGACATCTTTGCTAAATGTTGTGCTCCTGGACCAGGCTAGCTGCTCAATGCTATTCGGTTTCTCTATAATTCACACACAAGCAGAGAAGAAAAATGCACAGCAGTGCTGTCAGTGAGGAGCAGCCAGCAAGAGTGCAAACAAACAGGTTTAACACTTCGGCTGGTACTGTGTTTCAAACATCTGGCGGCCATGTTGGATTTAAAGACAACAAACCCCTCTTCTGTTGCTGCATTTTTGATGTTACTTGGAAAAACTGGAGGTAAAGCTGTTTAGTTTAACACAGGAACTCTGCTGTGATGATTTGGTACAGACTTGGGGTGGGAACGATTCTCAGATCTCTGTTTCTGCTGCTAATCGGAAAGAGTTGGGACTCTTTTAGGCTCCCCTCGCTATCTCCTGCAGGTTCTTCTTGTTTTCATCTCTCTCAGCTGGATGCTGATGCGGTTCAGGCTGGGATTTTTTATTTTTTTATGTGGTGAAGTCTTCTGAGTTTTATATGCTCAGGTGGTGATCTGTAGAAGTCAATGATTGTCTTTGAGTTCAGTTTGTTTAATGGAAAAAAACTGCATGACGGGTTTTTTTCCATATCCCTTTGTAGTTCTAAAGGGCTTTTTTTGGGAGGATTTCTGGGGTTTAACCATTTAGAACAGAGACCAAGGCATTCAAATAAGGAAATATTTATTATTTGGGAATGAAGGACAAAAGAAATCTTTTCTTCATTGGTCCTAATTTATATTTACACGACTGCTTTGGCCAACATCAATCATTTGCTTTCCAGCTTTGTGCCCCTCGAGTATAAGAGAACAACTTTGTATCCTGGAGCTTTTAAGCTGTAATTAAAGCAGCAGCTGATTCCTGGACTTCATCCATATGCTCCCTCTCACCTCTGCAGCATGCATCATGGATTGTAAACTTGTCGCCCCATTTTTTTTTCTGTTTCTGACCACACTGCTGTGGGAGCCCCACCCAGTCCACAGAGTTAGGGCAGTATGCTAGTAATCCACCCACACCACTGCAGCACACGGAAAAATGCTCAAACGCTGCCAAGGGAGGCGTTTGGATGCAAAAGCATCCGTGTTGTGAAAGCGTTGCCCAGCAGTGCTCACACTCAGGTTTGCAGACAGGATGCTCTGCTGTCTGTGAGGCTTTTCCTCCTTTATTTTGTGCAGCGTCTTTGTGCTGAGGTGGCAGTATGTTTGAAATGAGGCAGGAGAAGCTCCTGATTAGCTTTAACTCCGACACGGATCGATAAACTTTCCCATTTCTTTAAAGGTTCTCCTCCTTTAAGACGTCGACGCTGTAGATGGAGTCTTTCAGGGGTGTTTGAAACACTTTCAGATGTTGCTACAACAAACATTAACTGTGTAACATTGGGATTTATTTATTGAGATCAAAACAAAGTTGTTTTTTATTTGTTTCAAATTAAACAACTAAAAAAAGTTACGGTAGATTTGCACATCTAGAAACAAAATTGGTGACTTTTTTAGAGAAAAGCAAAAATAAAATATTAATCAGTCAGTTTATCCGGAGGAAAATGATCACCTGCAGATTTAAAGAGGCATTATGGAGTTTTCTATGATGCTGCCACCTGTGGCTAAAACACAGAACTGCAGCTCTCCTCTGGTCGATCTCGTAGGTTGCACTCATACTTGGCAGGGTTGATTTTCTCATTTTTCGTGGGGTTGCCATTAGTGCCTGAGTTGAGCTCGATGCCGGTTGCAGTTGAGCGTCCACAAAAAAAAAGTTTTTAATATAATACTTTGATTATTTGTAGCTCGGAACCATTTGGACACGCTTGACGCCGAACAGCGCGGGAACTTCCGACCCAAAGTAAATTCAGGAAATGCTGAGAAGGGTCGCTGCTCAGTCTTCTAATCAAACAATGTTTTAGTCGTAAAGCGTCAAATAAAAAAATAAAAAGACTGTTTTGAAGCTATTTTCAGTAACAACATGCGTAATATCACAAGATATCAAGATTTGCTTATATTACGGATCTTTGACTAGACCATTTTATTGATGGATATGTTTTGAATTAGAGCCGATGCTCATCTGAAAGGCTTCTGAAAGGCATGATGCTGCCACCACCGTGCTTCAAAGCAGGGAAGATGGAGCGTTTACCATGATGTTCAGTGTTTTTAAAAAAAATGCATGCTGGAAAATTTTATGGGATCGTCTTCTAATTTGTTGAGTCAAACTAATTTATTCACGACTTTTTTTTTTAAACCATTGCTTGCATCTCCCTGGATTTAGTCCACCATCTTTGGGTTTTGGCATAACATTCCCCCAGCTGACTTGTGGGTCTAGAGAGCTCAGCTTCCTCTCTGATCATTTTCTCCTTTCTCAGCCACTCAGATTAGGTGGACTGAATGTTTTTAACTGTTAAAAATAAATCTTGTTAAACCAAACTCTGTTTTAAACTTCTCTGTAGGCCACATTTCTCCTTGCCCTTAATTTTTCATTTTTTTCCTAATGTTTTCTCTAACAGACCTTATTTACTGGTCAGGTGACCTCAAGGGTGACGGGTATGTCGTTTTTTTCCTTCCTCTAATCAATGAAGGCCTACTGTGTGGCCTGGCTGCAGGTTTGTGTCCCTGTGAACAATCTCTCTGATCTCACCAAACCAGTCAGGTCAGTTTCAGAACCTGTTAGTTCCCATTCCCGCTCCGCTCCTGTCGTGCAAAGCATTCCGGCCGTGTGACTGCCATGCAGCCGGGCCGTCCCTTTGTCCGACCGCTGTGCTCTTTTGTGCTCCTGTTACCCGGGCAACAGGAAGGCTGATATGACGTGACGGTCTCCTAATGTTTCGGCTCCAACTCCCTTCAAACCGGATCGTTCAAACTGTACTTTGCTTCCCTTCAGTGGAGCTCAGCTAATGCAAATCAGTGGATCCGTTTAATGAGACCCAATCTGAAAGCAGAGAAACAAATGTTCTATTGACCTCACTTTCTTTAAGGCTGTTAACCGGTATTCTACCTCACCTTCTCTAACTAAAGAGATCGAAGCTTCTCTTCGATATCCCTCCTCTGGTGGACTTTCATCACTGATTTTACTGATTGTTTACCACGGCTTTCTGTTCATTTTCTGCACTTCGATGCTCGTCCAAAACGATCTTTCTGTAAAATGGAAATGTCCTGACTGCAGCAGGTCATGTCTGACAGCTCTCTCTCTCTCTCTCTCTCTCTCTCTCCGTCTGTCCAGTGGGATCTGGTGTGCGCCCAGTACTGGCTGGTTCCGGTGGAGGAGGTGTGCTTCATCCTGGGCGTTCTGATGGGCTGCCTCGGCCTGGGCTACGCTGCTGACAGGTAATGTATTCGATGCTCAGTGAATGAAGAAACAATCTAAGCAGCGTTTTTCTTCTTTCTTACAGATCTGTTCATTTTTCTTTAATCCAGTCGCTTTGGTCCAGGTTTCCTCTGTGGAGATTTATGTATTTGTTTCCAGTCTGTGGAACAAAGAGACATAAACTAGTAAAAAAAAAACATACTATGGAGTCAATGAGCTTGTTGTTATCACAGCTGGAAAGAAAGATAGACATGTTCAACCTTTGGTGAGATCGGAGCTCATGTGTGAAATTCTATGAGTTATGGTGAACTGAACAAGCAGTTTGCTGTCAATAGTTTCCAAATGATTGAGTTCAGGTGTTCCAGTCATTTCCTGGTTCACAGCTGCCACACATACAGACATTATCCTGCAGAAGGAGGATCCATTTTTCTGTTCCTTTCTACCAAATATTTCACAGGTGACTGTTGGTGATACTATAACTAATTAAAAGGGTTATGTATCAGCAGCTACTCACGAGGTGGAAGGGATGATGTCACCAACCTTTTTGCGATCCGTAGCTTCACACCTTTAACTTTAAAGTGGCCTGGTTTGTAGAAAGCAGAGCTGACTGATACGTCAGCCGGACGATATTCTAGGCTGCTAGCGTATTTTGTGCATCTGTGCATCTGTTTGTCGATTCATTAGTGCGTTCAGCAGCCATATTGGGGATCAGGAAACGCCCATGCATTGCTGCTCCGCCCATTTGCATCAATGTTTTCTTTGATTTGTTTATAAATGTGTGAGACACGTGTAACATTTGCTATCCTTGTTTCATTTTTTACCATGTAAATAGAGAAAAAGCGATACAGCGGTTGGTAGGGTCAAAATAATCGGTATCAGCTTTAGAAATTCAATAAAAAGAAGCTGCATTGGTCGATGTAGAGAATGAGCTTTAGGAGCTTAAACGAGTAAATGTTTCCTTTCTGTTTGGGATTTTCCAGGAGAAAAGCTCTTGTTTGACTGTAATGCGTTAAAGAACGGCTGGTGGTGAAGGTAGAGAAGGCAGTTTTTGGCCGTTTTCCTTTTTTATTTAAATTTTAATTTGTTTAATTCAATTTAAACAAACTAAAATGTTTCAAAAAATGTTTGAACTCCAGCTCTGTAGCAACACTTCTATCTAAAGGAAGTCGCACAAAGTCTTGTGCCGTTTCTCAATTCGCAAGAATGCGAGTACGGACTCATGCCCTTGCCAAGTATGTGTTAGAGAAGAACGCAGGAAAGTCGGGACTTTCGCAGCATAAATATGGGTCAATTGGAACTGAAGCGTACTGATGATGTCACCACACGCTCAGCTCGTCTGGAGCTGCATTTCACCTCCTGTTATTAATAGTCTCTAGATGCTAAATTCTTACTTTTTTCATTTAGTGGGGGAATAATATTTACCAAAGTCAGATAAACACAAATCAAATGAAAATTTTTCCAAATAAAACAAGAATATATCGCCATCAGAGCCAGCGGTCCTTCACACACAGCTATGCAGAGAGAGGGTTGCTGCAGACGGGCTGCGTTTAGCCCTGGCTGCCGTTACCCTCGGAGCTCCGCTGGTTGCAGCAGTGCTCTAAACTTCTGAATTTTTCTTCAAATTACGCATTAAATCGGTAAATGGACCATATAGTGACAGTTTAAAGTATAATATTCTCGCCTCACATGATCTTAAAACGTACTTTTATTGAACAACAGCAACAGAAAAGAGAACTTTAAACAATACTCTGAGCTCTGTAGGCGCTCCAATGGAAACTGCTGCTGCAGTGCATGCTGGGACAACCGTCAATCTCAAGAATGGACAAGTCTTCTCTGATGCATGCTGGGTAAAGAGGGAGGGCAGAGAACAACATCCGGGGAGTTTGTCCTTTCTCGGACTGCTGTTCTTGTGAATTGGAACAGTACTGGGACTGAGGTGTATGACGTTTCACGAGTACACGAGCACATGAGAACGCACAAGTACACGTACTGAGAAACGGCCTTGGTCTCAACCTGATATAATGACTTTAAAACAAACTCATCTTAATCTGACCTCACAAATGCTGCACAAATCCCCTGAAACCCACTCCTAAAAGTTGTATAAAGCCCTACCAAAGCCCCATTGAAAGCTTAGCTACCTTCATATTACACCCTATTGATTAATAATCGGATCCAACTCTAGTTTACGTCTTCTATCAAACTCGGATGTGGCAGCATCATGCTGTGTGGATGCTTAATCCCTGCATGAAAATGACTTTACAACTATCTATTACATTTCGTTTGTGTGTCACAATAAATCCCCAATTAATTATATAAAAAGGTCAAGTTTTTTTAGACCAGTTAACCATAGTGACCCTCTGCAGCTTTCTGCTAAATGGACCCGGGAAAGGTTTAGACACAGTCCTGGTAAGATTTGGAGGGAGATGATGTCATTCCAATCAGCTAACGACCCTCATTAATTTCCTGACCAGCTGAGGGTGTGTTAGGGCGAGTAATTTAATGCTGGATCCTCGAAGGACCCAAAGAAGAGGCTGCAACAGGAAACAGGAGACTGCCAAACTGTAATTCAGGACTGATATACGGTCACTATTGATTCGCTAAGCATCTTAGTTTTTTGGCTTTTTGAGGAAGAAGAGTTATTTAAATTTGTCTTGAAGTTAAACAATGTTTTTTTTTTTTAAACAAACTCTTTAAAATCTGAAGGTAAATAACAGATTTAACTCTAAATAGTCTTGTTTATGTCCCCCCATCCTCTTCTTTCTTTTTTTATTTTGTTTTAACCCGATCTTAGTTCAAACGTGTCTCAGCTGCTCCTCTTTGTGTTGCTGTTTCTGCAGGCTGGGCCGCTCCAAAACCCTGCTGATCTCCCTCACCCTGTCGGTGGTGTTCGGGGTGCTGGTGTGTGTCTCTCCGTACCCCTCCATCTTCATCGTCATGCGGTTCTGCCTGGCTGCCGCCAGTGCAGGCGTCTATCTAACCCTGTATATCACCCGTAAGTAAAACTTGTTATTGAAATAGCGCAGTAGGTCTCCCTGTTTGGTTTTAAATTATTATCTGTAGCAGCAGGTTGGTTTTTCAGTATAATTCAGGAAGCAATCGGTGTGTTTTATCGAATGCTTGTTAAAACTCTGACTGTATTGATCTCTCTGGTCGTCCTCAGGAGCCTCTGAGGCCTGATAGGTTATGGATATATGTGACATAAAAGAATGACTATTTAGGGCATAATTGAATCCTATGGGGAATTATTCTGCGTTTTATTAGGATTTGTGCCGCTTTAACCGAACACACATCCTTTTTAAAACTACTCAACATGTGTGATTTTAAAAATCTTTGATTTTATCTGTATTTTAGGTGAAAAGGCCAACATTATGTAAAGCATAATCATGGATTGAAGGGAAGATGATTCACGGTTTTTCTTTTTTCTTTTTTTTTCTGGTGGGGGAATAAATTCTGAAAAGTGTGGCATGTGTTTGCCAAAAGGGTCTTTAACTCTAAAACGTCTAAATCAAATAGTTGAAATGAAAACGTAGCTCACTGGCACAGTGGGTAGCACTGCTGCCTTGCAGCAAGAAGGTTCCGGGTTTTATTCTCTGCCCGGGGTCTTTCTGCAGGTTTGCATGATCTTTGCATGTTCTCCCTGACCATGCGTGGGTTCTCTCCGGGTACTCCGGCTTCCTCCCACAGTCCAAAAACATGACTGTTAGGTTAACTGGCTTCTCTAAATCCTCTTTAAGGCTTATTTTTTCTTACCAACCAGGTCGTCTGCGTGTGTGTCGCAATGAATGCAAATGTGCCTCCGCCCCTTCTGCAAACACTCTGCTGCACCTCTACAAAATTGTAGTTGACCACAGACAGGAGGCCTCTGATTGGTCAAATCTGCATCTGCGCTATGCTGTGCGTATTTCCTGTTTGGTACCTTACCGGCTTGTTTTGTTTGTATGACCGCCATTGTGGGAAAACAACTCGTGAAGATGGACCAGTTAGAAGAGCGAGAAAGTGCACAAGAACGCTGGGACCCTTTTTCCACCTGGATCGTCACTCTTTTTTGCCCTCATGTCCCTCCGTGGTCGCACAAACTCGCCCCCTCTTCCTTACCACCTCGGCCGTATCTAGACCCATAGCTAGTTCGCTAGTTTGTGATTGCGCTGTGGCGTGGAATAACATAGCGCAGACCACGCTTCAATATTGGGCATAAATCAAAAATATCTGCGACAAGCTTATTGAGACACACTGCTGCAGGAGGATAACGAGCCCTTAAGGTGTGAATGGTTGTTTGTCCTGTTTGTCTCGGTGTTGGACAGGCGACCTGTCCAGGGTGGACCCCTCCTCTTGCCCATTAACGGCTGAAATTAGGCACCAGCATCCCTCGTGACCCCAGCAGGGATAAGCGTGACAGAAATTGGATGGATGGATAAAAACGTAGCCGAAAAATAAAGATGGATTTCAATTTAAAATTTTACGAATCTGGTTTGAATCGATTCCTTTTGATCCAAACCTTTCTGAAATTAGTTTGCTGGCATTAAACATTTTGTTTAGGTTTTACTTTAGTAACATCTTGATACCCGTATTATATCAGCATTCAAAAGCAATTAAATAAAGTAATGGTAGTTAATGGCAGCTGTAAGATGGGTGGGAAATACAAATTAGAAAAATCCCCAAATCTGGGGTTAAATTAAATCTATCTAAATTAAATCTATCTTTAGATAGATTTAATTTATATGCATTTTGATTCCGAATCTGAAAATTTATTTTGTGTAACACAGCACTACTAGATTCAGTTCAATTCAGTTTATTTATATAGCAAAAATTCACAACACACGTCATCTCAAGGCAATTCAACCAGATCTTACAGTCAAATTGATTCAGTTTTCTATCTAAGGAAAACCAGCTGATTGCATCGACTCATTGACTCTTCAGCAATCCCTCACACTAAGCATGTTTGTAGCGACATGAGATACAAGTCGAACAAAGAGAGCTTTAAACAGAGAAGCAGCCCGGAGATCCACGGTTTAGGTGGGAGAATCTGCCAAAGGGGGAACAAGAAACTTAACATCACCTTAAATACATCAGTCTCATCACAAATCCTGGTGGTGGAAGCATCCTGCTGTGGGGATGCGCCTTAAGCAAGGATGAACACCATCGAGTTAAACAACCAAAGCTGCTGGTAAATTAGTATGTCCTAATCAAAGCCTGGAACTAAATACTTTAGTGAATATGACTTTGAAGAGAGACTCTGATCTAATTTGGTGGAGTTTGAGTCTCTAGATAAAATGCTTATAGAGACGTATCTGTTTAAAACATTCATTTAGGATCAATCTATAGAGTTTTATGTTTACAGTGTAGTAAAAACGATGCATCCTCTCCCAAAGTTTCATGACTATTCGCTGATTTTTGTCGATGTTCCTTTTCTCTGTTACAAAGGGGGGTGAATACTTTGACGCTTTATTATTTTTTACCCTCAAAGATGAGGTTTGGTTCCAAACAACCCCCCCACCAATCCTGATGTCAGCTTGTTTGTGGATGTAAGTGACTGATATGTCTGCTCAGGCTCGCCTGGTTAAATATCCATAATTAGCTTTTAATTGGTGCTTTGAGCCAGAGTCAAAAGACTGCATTTGTAAACAGCAGCATGTAATTACCTAGCTGGTTTACCATGCTAAAAGAGTTGAATGTGTTTGCAAGACGAAAGCTCCTCTAGATTAGAGTCAGACACGGAAGATTAGCATCCCAGAGGAGAGCAAATTAGACTAACGATGTTTCCTTGCCTGCTAGGTCTGGAGCTCTGTGAGCCGTCCCTCCGGCTTGTGGCGACCATGCTGGCCGGACTCATGACTGTGGCAGGAGAGCTGCTGCTGCTGGCCGTGGCCCTGGGCTGCCAGTCCTGGAGGGGTCTGCTGGGAGCTGGGGCGGCCCCTCTAACACTCTTCCTCAGCTATGGGTACAATCACTTACTCAAGTACTTTACTTCCTTTTAAGCAAAAGAACTTGAGAAATGATGGCCTCAGTATTAAAAGCACCTGTTTCTGAGAGCCAGCTGGCTTCCAGATAGCTCTGTCAGATTGTATTGATCTCCTCTTTGCTCGTGTCAGAGCACATTAGAGCCACTTTATTCAACGTGTCAGCTTTCTGCTGGAAAAACAAGCCTTCAAACTTAATCACATCTGGTTATTAGCAGATTTGTAGCAATAATCTGCAAATGTCAGTAAGAAGGGATTAAAGTCTCGCACCGCTTGCTGATCTGCACTGTTTATTTCCTATGATGGAATAAATCCTGGCTGCTAAATCCACCTTAGCTTTCAGATGATTAAGTTTGTGGCCAAAGGGTGATTATATTTGCTTTTCCTGTCCTGCAGTATTCCCGGTGTGTTCCCAGAGTCTCCTCGCTGGCTCCTCCTCACAGAGCGATCGGCAGACATGAACGCCTTCAACGAGAGAAGGAACTCCAACCGAGACCTGAGGGATGACGAGAGCTTCACAGGTTTGTCCATCTTTGGGCTTCTTTTTTAAGTAATGCTTTTAAAGTAGCACTATGCTAAGCTAGTAAACTAGCCCCACCCGCCAGCGGCCAAAATCATTTTTGCCTGCAAGTGGTCTAGCCTCGATCAATGCCTTAGAACTGGTGGGCCAATCACAACGCAGAGATGTGTTTTGAACTTTTCGATGGAAAGTGGGCGGGGTTTTGAGGGTGTGACGACAAAGCTGCGCAACGCTGGAGAAAGAGCAACAAGGAAGATGGCAACAACTATTGAAGTATTGATTCAGCTTTGGAATCAGCTTTGGAAGGATTAGACTTGGGGTTTTTTTTGAAACGTGAGCAGGGAGAGGCTCTACGCTCATTCATTTTTAAGAAGGATGTATTCGCCATTTTACTGACAGGCTGTTTGTTTACACTCCCCCACCAGCTTTCTGCTGCACTTCCTACGTCACAGTCAGTTGTACTCATTGGTCAGAGCGTTAGCCAATAGGCACAGACATGGTTTGAAAGACAGCTGGTTGTCTTTCGATGTCTCATTAATCGGGGCCAGACTAAATTACACATTTATAGGATTCCCGCGGGTCCTTAAAAAGTCTTAAAAGGCATTGAATCTTTAAAATAAAATTAAGGCCTTAATTGGTATTAAAATGTCTTAAATCAGTCTTTCGTAGGTCTTAATTTTTAAAACATCACAAATAGGATTATTTTTATAATGATTTATTTTTGTAATCTAAATAAAACGTTAAAATTGACATTTTTTTTTATTATTAAAAAAATATATATAGGCTCACTATTATTGGTTCCGCCATTTACTTTTTGTCTGGAAAATATGAGCGTAAGTGTAAATGTAACCAAAATTGTCTCCAGCCAAGAGTTTTCTCCATGGCTAAAACCAGGGAACATACATGAGGCACAGTGGATTTTGTGCAAAAAGCAATTCAAGCTCAGAACGATGGGAATTAAGGCAGTGGAGTCGCACATGCGAAGCACGAAACACAAAGCGTCAAAATGGAGTTACAGAGAAACAGCCGGTATTTCTCAGTTTAGTTCCACCCTTGTCTCTGCAACGCCTCCACTTATCACCAAATACTAAGAAAACAATGCAAAGAAAAATAGCTGCTAAAAAGACTTAGCACTAGTTATGTTGTGGCTTTGAAACTGATTTGTTTTATTCCCTGCTACAACAAAGTTTGTGAATTCAGTTAAATAATTGTTAAATATATCTGTCATTTGTGTGTTTTTAGCTTTCTTCCTGTATGGGAAGCTTTTCAAAATGTGAAACATTAGTGCAGTGGTTTATGTTAAAATAAACCTTTGGGTAAAGTTGTCGCAAGCTGGTTTTTCTTGTGTTTCTTGTAAATTTGGTCTTAAATTTTTATTTCAAGTGGCATTAAAAAGTCTTAAAAAGTCTTGAATTTAACTTGCCTTATGCTGTAGGAACCCTGGTTTAATCTCACATTTAGTCTGGTTTATCAGGCTAGCACTATGCAACATTTTAATTTATTAATTCAGTATTTTTATATATTGATATATCATCTTCTAAGTCCCAATAAATGGTAACCTAAGTGTTTATGAGACGATGGTGGGGTCTGTCATCTCCCTCCTACTTTCTCTGGCTGAAAAATACACTTGCAGTTTTCTTGGTCACCGACCCGGTGGCAGTATCACTCTGTTGTCATTCTAGCTGTAAGACGAACAGCTTTTGGCATCCAGATGTGAAGCCATCGGCATCGATAGCCACACGCCTCTCAGTGGTCTAATCACAGCTCATCATTTACAGATGCTTTGCTGAGATGCCAGGGATAGGGTCGCAACTGTCTAATGAAAAAATGCTGCCTTTTTCTCTCCTCTTTATAAAATAAAGAAAAAAATCTGTTTAAATCAAGCAGCTTGACTGTTAAGCAGCAGGCTGCAGGCTAGCTATGTGAGCGATTAGCCCGACTAACATAAGCTTCTTTTTTCTTTGTTTTATTTTATATATATTCCCTTAAGGGTTTTTAGCAAAACCATATTTATAAAAAAAAGTTTTAAAAACAACACATTAATGTTCAATCTCTTGCATTAAAAGCTGCAGGAATAATTTTAAATTGAATGAACTAAACCATCATGTTAAAGTTTTTGTGTGTAACTGAGACATTGTGTGATTTTCCTGCTAAACCAAACATTAAAGTAGCTCAAATTATGTATTAAATGCGTTAAAAAGCAGCTATAATGATGTGCTGCTGCTGTAGAAGATGACTTAAGCCTGGTTTTATTTACATACAAACATGTTTGCTGGGCTGTGATCAGGTGAAGCAGCTCTTTCCTGCATTGCTTCTGTTTTGTCAACTTTACTTTATCCTCTCATCTCCCACAAACATCACCATTGTCTTTTTAAAGGGAAATAAACCGTGTTTTTCTTGTCTTTGTGTTTTAAACGCTGGAATGTGTGACAGTGATTTTTAAGGGAAACTGTGTTCTGCTTTGTTTATGAGGTATGAGGAAGTTTAGAAATCATTGCATTTCCTGCAACCAGGGTCGACTCAGATTCATGTTTTTGGTTTAAAGTGAAAGAATCATTAAATGAGATAATAAAATGATTGTGAGCCTTGGTACCTGTTCACTGAGCATAAATGGTATGAAGTGATAGTCTATGGAAGATTCAAGCCTGACCACGATAAAAACATCCTCCCTTAATTTTAAATAAAGTTTTGTATTTAAATTTCTAAAATCTCCAGTTATTTCACCCTTGAAAAATAGGAACAGCTTAACAGATAAATGTGTGGAGGACCCATAAATAAACACGTCACTTATAATCAAAAGTCTGAAAACATACTAAGTTAATCAGTTTGAACGTGAGTTCATGAAGAGTTTCCTTTAAGAATTAAACTAATTAGTTACAATCAACCAATCCGTTATTTAGGGTTGGAAATTTATCAGATTTTCATGATTCCAATTCCCTTATCGATTCTGTTTAATGAAAAAGCATTATTGTGCAATTTCGGGAAATAAACTCATCTCCCCGTGATTTAAATAAACTAGCGTCACCTTTCTCTCACTCCCTGAACTGCGGAGCAACTTCATAGCATGTTTCCTTACATCCATCACAATAGCTTGAATCATGTAAGAATTCCAGCTACCAGGAGTTTTAATTAAACATGCTAGCAATGAAGGGCTGGATTAACGAGAAAGGCAGATTCCTTTAATAACCCCAAAGAGAGGTAGGAGATTGGTTTATTTTAGAATGACATATGATTTACTAGGAGTCACATTAAGCACAGGCAGTGATATAAAACTAGCTACTTACCACCAGAGTTTCCTTCCATGCTGGTCGTAACTTTAGCTTTTGTCCGGAAGCAACAAAAACATTTGTTAAAATGTACGCCATGTAGTGTGTGCAGGTGTTTCTGCATGTTGGATGTGTTTCCTCCCAGGGATGCAATTGCCACTTTGCAATGATTGCAAAGCGCCTTGTTGCCATCTTTCTCTTCTTTAAAATGAACCCAAACTATTGATCGCCTTGGCCGCTTTTGTTTTGCTTTTCTAGACTTACGCTTGGTCACGTCGTTCTTGCTTACCGAATGCCGTGTTCGTAAACTTGCGTAAAAAACGTGACGTAAGTCGTGCTGCCCAGAGCGGCTCTGGTGCTGCCTGGAACCGTTATCATTAAATCATTAAACGAGCTGCCAAACGGTGCCATGGAATTGGAACACACAGAACCGGTTCTGAACAGGAACCAGTTTTCGATTCCCATCTCTACAGTCATTTTCAGCCTAAAAGAGGCAATTTTCTTAAAAAAATACCATTGCTAGAAGCATTATGTGGTTAGGTGATATAAAACAACTTCTAATAACAATTAACACAGCTCCTCTGAAAAAAAAACCCATCTGTCACCATGTAGATACAAGCAAGCAGTGGATTTGCATCTCTCTCTTAGATAAAGCAGCTGAAACGGCTATTGCTGCGTTTTTCATTGCAAACAGTCCCCAGGATGAAAGGCTGTTCACACAAAGCCTGCTTCTATTGAGGGTTCCTCCTGTTAAAGGGAGGACCTCATTTCTACTGGCACTATATGCATGTTTAGTTTGAGGGATCGTTGCAACATATTAAGGCTGGACGATGTAGAAAAAACATTTATCACAACTTTCTTTAATATAACTTAGTTCAATATTGATCCAAAGGGGAAAAAGCCTTAGAAAGACTGTAAAGAATCCCCACAACACATGCAAGTGCAAACTTATAAGAGCTTCAAAATATTTCCTAAAAAATATTTTTTTTATGTATAAAGCACTAAATAGAATAAAGAAGAATAACTAAAGCAAATACAAATTATATAAACAAACAGTTAAAATTTAGAAACAATACAGAAATACTTGGAAAAAAAAAGAAACTCCCCAAAAAGTACATAAAACCTTAAATGTCAATCAGTAGCAATAGGCTGCAGTAAATATTGAAACATTGGAAAAGTCATCTCACCGTTATTAAAAAAGTTTTATTGCAGTATAAATAGATACTGATAAATGGAGGGATTGCTGCAGACTGGACAGAAACATTTACTGTAGTCAT
The DNA here is from genome assembly GCF_000732505.1 of Cyprinodon variegatus. Lineage (NCBI taxonomy): Eukaryota > Metazoa > Chordata > Actinopteri > Cyprinodontiformes > Cyprinodontidae > Cyprinodon > Cyprinodon variegatus. The sequence continues at coordinate 487,171 of NW_015150986.1, read as the reverse complement.
GGCAACGTGTTAGGGAGGCAGCAGTGGTACAGTTGGACCTTAATGGTGGAATTTTTGTTTTTGTTCCTGCAGAGCTGGACTCAGAGCCGGTGCCGTCCTCCCGCCCCCACCTGTCCTTCCCTGAGCTTTTCCACAGCAAGAACATCTGGAAGAACCTGTGCGTCCTCGGCTTCACCTCGTAAGTCACCCCCGCATTAATTTAGCGCCATCTTTTGTGTCAGTGCAGCACTTTGTTTGGGGGCCTGCTGCAGCCTCATATTTCACTCTGTCTCTGAAGCCTGTGTTGATGCACGCAGGCGGGCGGGCGCTCTCTCACTCGCTCCCCTCATCTCTCCCCCTCAGATTCATCTCTCATGGCATTAGTCACTGCTACAGCTCTTTCCGTGGTGACGTCAGAGGCACCGCCCCCAGCTTCTACTGGACCTACCTGCTGTCTGTGAGCGCGGGAGGCGGCGCCTGGCTGCTGCTGTGGGCGACGGTGGACAGGTGCGGTCGCCGTGGCATCCTGCTGCTGTTCATGACGATGACGGGCCTGGCCTCTTTGATCCTCCTGGGACTCATGGAGTGTAAGCTGGCTTTGGAGGGCAGCGGGGAGCTACGTCTCGCTTTTCTGCATAAATATGAACTCAGGCAGGAGACACTATAAATAGCTCAACAAGGTGGAAACAGAATCTTTTCATCTCACTGGAAGTCTCCTCCTGCTGTTTGGCAATGATTAAACAAGGCTTTTGCTGGGATTAAAGTCCAGTTTCTAATGATGGAGACAGATTTTAGTTTATCTGAACTTTGATCAGCCATTTACCTGCTGGCTCTGACTGATTAAAAGCATACCGGTCTGCTTGATTCATGGAAAAGTTCTATGCTGTTTTTTTCTTTGTATTTTGTGTAAACACATTTTAGAATCTCTGTCTCCCCCCGGTGGCTGACAAGTAGCATAGCACTTGGTTTATGTAGGACACTGCAGAGAAAGCAAAGTCAAAGCTCTGTCAGGTGTTGTGCTGTAATCATTCATCAGTAACTAACAAGGTGATAAAACTGCTAAGCCAAAGGAAGCTGAGTTCACCTTCATGCCCCCCCCCC
>NW_015150986.1:479335-485991 GCF_000732505.1 Cyprinodon variegatus | reverse complement strand
GTGCTGGGGCTTTTCTCCTCCCAAGCCACCGCATCCCTCTGCGTCTTTTTCACCGCAGAGATCATGCCAACCATCATCAGGTAAAAAACACAGCAACTACCGCCTTTCTCTAATGACCTCTAATGACCCCAAAACAGATCAGAACAAACGCAGTAGATGAGGAGGCAGGACATGTACTCTATCAGTACTTAGCAGGTTTATGAGTCAATAGAGGCTTTCAGCCATTAAAGGAGATCTTCAGTAAAACTGTGTTAATGTAAATTAATTATTTAAGATTTTCATGTGGAAATTCAAAGTAAATGTCACAGAAAATCCCAAAAAGAGAGCAAATGTTATCCTCACAGGCTGACCTAAAACCATCCGATTTCTACATGTGGACCACTTCTTTGTTATTTCTCAGTTTAGATCAAATTCGCTCCATATTTCTCATTTTATAAACTCATTTAACTAATTCATGCGCAAACAGCGTTCTTTAAGCAGGTTGAAACCTCCTTTTTCTAAATGCAGCTTTGCTGCATGTTTCTACACGTCTCCTTTACACAATAATAAATATACAGATTAAAAAGAGTTTTAACGCAATAAACCTTAATGTATAATCTAGTGAAATAAAGTTTGAGTAGAGCAGTGATGGAGATTTAATACCAGTGTTTACTCATCATTATTGGAGCTAAAATGCATCCATTCTGTCAGCTAGAAAGGGATTAATGTAAAACATGAAGACTAATTTTGTTTTAGATTTTAAAATAAGGAAATTTTTTTTAATAAAGATGAAGAATGGATTTTCCTCTATATGATATCTTTTGATTTAAAAACAACATCACCTTTCAGTTAATAACAAGGAAAATAGATCTAAAACATGTTTTTTGGTTCTTTTAATCTCATTCTGTTGTAAAAATTAAATCAAATATCTTTTTAAAACCCACTAAAACTTCTAAGAGCTACTTTGGTTGGTTCTTTATATAATTTAAACCATTATTAGGAGGCCCAGTAGAACCTTTGGCTTAAAAACACCTTAAATATTAAGATTAAGATATTTAACTTTAATGAAAACTGGTAGGATTGATTCTAAACAATAAGCTAAGCTAACATTGAGTTTCTTGAAATCTCTGAGCTTGATTTTTAAGGGAAACTATTATCTCAAGCAAATTAATCTGTGTTCTGCTTTGTTTACGAGGAATGAGGAACAAGGATGGACTCAGATTCATGTTTTTGGAAACAAGTGAAAGAAACATTAAATGAGAGAATTAAATGATGACAAAGTGCTTTCATTGTGAGTCTTGGTAGCTGTTGAATGAGCATCAATATTATGAAGGGATAATCTATGGAAGATTGAAGCCTGACCACGATTAAAACATCCTCCCTTACTTTAAAATTAACTTTTGATTTTAAACTAAAAAAAATATCTGAAATCTCCAGTTATTTCACCCTTGAAAAATAGGAACAGCTTAACGTATAAATGTGTGCAGGACCCATAAATAAACACGTCACTTATAGTCAAAAGTCTGAAAACTAACTAAATAGTTTGAACATGAGTTCATGAAGAGTTTGTGTTTGAAAACAAATTCCTTTAAGAATTAAACTAACTAGTTACAATCAACCAATCAGTTATTTTCAGCCTAAAAGAGACAATATTCTTAAAAAATACCATCGCTAGAAGCATTATGTGGTTAGGTAATATTAAAACAACTTGTAATAACAATAATTAAAACAGCTCCTCTGGAAAAAACAATAAGTTTCTGTAAATCTCTGAGCTTTAGAGATTTAATCAGGAAACCTTCCAGTCAGAATGAACTACAGAATACTGGAAATCACACCGGAAAGCCAACCAGCTGTTTAGCTGCTTTATATTTTGATATTTCATGTAACATTATTGTGATCCTGTGGTTTAAAGGGGATTTTCTGACCCCAGTTATACGTCAGTGTTGATAAAGAGGACACTCTGTGTTTCCAGGGGCAGTGGCGTGGGCGCCGTGCTCGCCCTGGGCTGCGTGGGCCGCCTCAGCTCCCCCATCATGGACCTGAGGAACCACTACGGCTACTTCCTGCATCACGTCATCTACTCGTCTCTGGCGCTCCTGGCCGTGCTCTCCATCCTGCTGCTGCCAGAGAGCAAGAGGAAGCCTCTGCCTCAGACGCTGGGGGACGGGGAGCAGTACAGACGACCCCCGCTGGGCCGCAGGAGGAGGGACAACGTGCCGCTGCTCGCCACCCCCAACCCAGAGACCTGAGAGGAGAGCGGTGCAGCGAACAGAGGGCTGAATGGAGAGAAAAGGGCTGCGAAAGACTTTATGCTTTCTTAACATATCATATCACACTCATGTCATTCCGAACGCAGACGGACTGGTTGATCTGCCACACACCTCTCTGTTTCTCCTAACACCATCCAGGAAGCTCTCATCTTCTGCTAAGAGGCTCACCAGCATCCCGCTACGCCTCCCTCCCTCCATCCTCCGTGTGTCTGCTGTAGAGACGGCGTCCTCTGATCAGGCTGCAGTCCTTTCTAACTGCTCCTGCCGTTTGTCTTAACCTACATGGAGGATTTTCTGTCTGTTTTTGCTGAGGGGGAGCACAGGATATGTTCTCAAGTTTATCTTTTTTTTAAATAAGTCGTTTATGGTCCGACCTGGCAGTGAAGCCGAGGAGGACAGAAGCGGTAACAGAAACGCCTTGTAAATACTCTAGATTTTTGGATTTCTTGGGGGGCGTCTGAGTTTTGTTTTAACACAAACTCTGAGGCTGGAAGCATCCAGTATGCTATGCATTGGGTGAAGGAAGTAGAGCACTTTGCAAATCTTTTTTGTTTTTTGTCCATTTTTAATAATAAGTTAATTTGACAAATTTTAATTTAGAGAACAAGCCTGTGAATCAGATTCTAATCAGAAGTTTCCTGTTTGGAAAGCATTGAGAAAATCTGGCCTGGAGCCAGAAATATTTATATTATTTATGTTTTTAAATCAAATCAGCTAAACCTTAACTAGCTGAAACGGATTCATTCCCCCCCTCCCCTCCCGTCCATACTGGGATATCAGCATGTTTGAAGGCTAGTTTTCTCGCACTCTTAAGACTCTCATACTTCTCTAGATCCATAGTGTAAGCTGAGAGATGATGGAGGGATACGAGCAAGAAGAAATGGTAATCCGGATTAGAGGCGTCTCCGTTACAATCTGTCATGGAAATAGAAAAGAGAGAAAAGCCGTTTGAATGTTTGTGATGCTGGAGAAAAGGGCCCATAAGCATGCTCTGTGATGAGGGGCCCCTGAGGCCCTAATTGATCAATCATCCAGGCTCAGTTACACTTACAGGGTTCCTGCATAGTTTGGAAAAAGTCTGGATTTACACTTCAGGTATTTTCCAGAGAACAAAAGTGATTATAAAAAAAAATATATATATATATTTCCATATTCTGTTTTTCATTGTCTAAATGTGATCTTCTTTCCTTGTTTCCTTTCTTCTTTCTTTTTCTTTAGTTACCGTCCTTGTGTCCTTCCTTCCTTCTTTCCTTATACTTTCTCTCTTTTCTTGGAGCCTCTTTGCTTCCTTGTGTCCCTCCTACATTTCTTTCTTTCTTTCTTCTTTCCTTCCTTTTGATTTGTCCTGTTTTTAAATGAATGTCAAAAACTTGGAACTCTGGGAATCTGAGTCTTAAAAAAAAAATCTAGTTTTTACATGAAAAATGTGTTGCTTCTGTAATCTGACTCCTTCAGAAAGTCGCGCTACAGGAAGGACAGTCAAGAGCAAGTAAATATTTTACAGACTGCTAATGTTTATGGGCTCATTATCTTTGGTTTGTAGCATTAAAGGGAATAGAGAGGCGGGGAGTTAATTTGAGTTTTTGAAGAAACACTGTGGTTAGCGTTCTCACCTTTTTATCCCTCTCTGTATGTTGCACTCAACACCTCTAACACTTATGCGCTACTTTTTATCACTAATCAGGCTTGAATATAAAGATGTCTGACAGGAGCTGTTCAATGATGAGTTTGATGCATTTAATTTTGATTTTATGTAAATTAAAACTGGTTATAAAAACTACATGGATTTCGACTTTATTATGTGAATATATGTGTCAGTTTGAATGTAGAGCAAGATGAGAGTGAAAGTTTTCATATAACGGATCTAGATTACCATCAATCCACTGACAAGAAACCCCCCAATTTTTTTTTTTGTACTAAGTTTGAATTGAGAAAAATGATTTATTTCAAATGGGGCAGATTCTTTGCTAATATGGAATGAATCTTTCACAGTGAAGAGCATTTCCCAAAATAGGCATATAATTGCCATTAGAAATTGTATTATTTATTTGTAAAATTAAACAGCTAATCTAAATTTGTTAGTTTTTTTATGCGACTTGATATCCTGTAGAAGCAATAAAAATAAGAATAGTAAGGCATATCTGTAGTGTTTAGCTATAAACGCATCAACTAGTGGTAGAAAAAGATCAAATAAATTGTTTATTTTACCTCCACCAAGGAGATAAGGCAAGGCAAGGCAAATTTATTTGTATAGCACAATTCAGTACAAAGACAATGCAAAGTGCTTTAGAAGATTAAAATATAGGAAAATAAAACAATAAAAGCAAGTAGGAAAAAAAATGCAGAAACAAAAAAGAACATTAAAAACAGTTGGACTAAAGAAAATAAAGTTAAACTAATGATGTTTTAGTTGAACTGTTTAACTAGAAAAGTCGAAGGCAATCCTAAACAAATGTGTTTTTAGTCTTGATTTAAAGGAACTCAGGCTTTCCGCACTTCTACAGTTTTCTGGAAGTTTGTTCCAGATAAGTGGAGCATAGGAACTAAATGCTGCTTCTCCATGTTTAGTTCTGGTTCTAGGTATGCAGAGCAGGCTGGAGCCAGAAGACCTGGGTGGTCTGGAGGGTTGATACACTGATAGCAAGTCTGTGATGTATTTAGGTGCTAAGCCATTCAGAGATTTATAGACTAACAGAAGTATTTTAAAGTCTATTCTCTGAGATACAGGGAGCCAGTGTAAGGACTTTAGAACTGGGGTGATGTGCTCTACTTTCTTGGTCTTAGTGAGGACACGGGCAGCAGCGTTCTGGATCAGCTGCAGCTGTCTGATCCACTTTTTAGGCAGACCTGTGTAAACACCATTGCAGTAATCAATTCAACTAAAAATAAACACATGGATTAGTTTTTCCAGATCATGCTGAGACATTAGTCCTTTAATCCTGGAATTGTTCTTCAGGTGATAGAAAGCCGACCTTGTAATTGTCTTTAAATGCTTTTGGAGGTTCAAGTCTGAATCCAGCACTACACCTAGAAAGAGGTTATGTTTTCAGTCATGTTTCTTTTTTTGTTAGCAGAATTACTTTAAAACTTATGAACAAATTTTACTGGAATTTTTAGCAGAGGTGCGCCTCAATCAGAACCAGTTCAAGGTCAATCTACAATAATCACACTGTATTTAAAATGAAAATGGGACACTCAACTAGAACATCTATGTTTTACAAATACATCACAGATGACACACTAGATTTCCATGAGGGCACTTGCTAGTATATAAACACACATATTCATATATCAGTGCTTTTTAAATTAATGATTTCTGGTTATGGATCAAATCCACGATTCGTTGAACTTATATTTAATTAATTATTGGCCGTACATTTGATTAACTGCTAAATGTTTGGAGATCCTTGAAAAAGCTATTTCCAGGGTTTATACAGGAATGAGTAACTCTAATTTAATGCCATCAACATTTGTATTTTCCCATTCTCTAGCCTTTTCTCCGCCTCAAGCTTCTTTTCCATACAAACGACTTTAAAATCAACCAGAAGCAGTTCTGTGCAAATATATTGATATATATCTGACGAAATTGTTTTTATAAGCGTTTTTTTTTAATTTTTTAATAAAGCATTTTAAATGCCACTATAATCACATTTAATGAGTTTTAAAGCAAATTAAGGCCTTAATTTAAAAAATAATAATTTAAAGACTTTTAATGATTTTCAATGACACACAGAATCCCTGTATGTCAGTGATTCTCTGAACCTTGTGCAGCAAAGGAAGAGTGTAGGGAATTCTAGAGAAGCCTTTACTGTAGCTTACATTGTGACCCTTCACATCATTCACAAAATGTAACTTTTTATTTCCCAGTAAATCATAGCAGCTAACAGTTACTGCAATGTAAAGAGAAACCTTCAATGAAATGTCTGTTTAAAACAAAGCTTACAGGTTACAGCTGAAAAGATGGACATTTTCCAAACTTTCACCAAAACCTTCATGCAGCAGACCTCGTTACTTTTTACCAGCAACATGCTGCTCCCCTAAATCTACAACTTTTTTATAGCTTTGCTCGTCTTTTATTGTTTTTGTCTGTTACATTTGCATAGCTGGGCTAATCAACAGATTATGAAATTCAAAGGGAATAAACACTTTTTTCAGTGTAAAAAAAAAAAAAAAAATCATACATTATTCTTCATATTGCTTGTGAATTTGCAGCTCTCCTAAGCCACCCCATTATTAAAGCCTCTGGTAATGAAGCTGAGACCTGGACTCCAGATATTATTGAGGGGTTACCTTCTAGTGAGGTCATACTCATACCCGAGGTGTGAATATATGACATTCAAGGAGCATCTAAGAGGCATGTTAAGATCCCACAAAGGAATCCTTTAACACAGAATCTAATTTGCACCT
>NW_015150986.1:475141-477167 GCF_000732505.1 Cyprinodon variegatus | reverse complement strand
GATTTCATTTTTTGCAGTTAAGAGAATAGGGCCCAGTGAGACAAAAACTGAAAATTTTGTCAAAGTCCAACATACAAAATACATTTGTTAGCTTCTTAAAACCCTTACTTTTATTTATATTTAAAACTACTTTAAAAAGGTGGATGTTAAGCTGTTAAAAATTGTATGAATCTACAAGTTGCTCAATTGTAAAAAACAGTTATGTGAGACATTGATTCGCTGACACTGTGCATGTCACAGATCTAACATAATAAAACAATATTAGTTATCTCTGTACTGAATGTATGTTGTACCAAATGTATTTATAAGATACTTAATGTTTGTTATTATGATGTATAATGTGTGACATATTACAGTTTGAGAGAGGTGTTGCACAAGCAGTATAGGTCAACTCTCAGGAAGAATTGCTCAAGCTTAACGAAACCAGCCATTCTCTGACCATTTGACCGCAAGACATTTAAATGCTCATGTTCACTAAGGCTGCAAATTGAACTGTTCACTGAGGCTGCAAGTTTAATTGTCTATCTTGTTTCTATTTCCTTTAGTGCAACATCAGCTTGTGTAACTAGGGACCACCCTGACTTTAATAAATACCGAGGAGAAAGCTGAAGAGCGGCAGAGTGAGTTGGAGATTGTAACTGCACAGTCTCTTCCTACTCTCCTCGCGAGTAAAAAGAATTCTGACTCTGTGCCTTTCTTTCCTTGTTTTACAGTGTTTTAGGTGTTAGACCTGACAATGTACATAGGGATAAATCTACTCAATTTCCACTCCCAGTGATGACTCTCCTTTACAAACAAGATTTGTTCGTACGTATTGTTCTAGCAGGATGTGTCCCAGACATTTTAACCTTTATCCTGGGCTCATTCTTCATTCCTTTTCCCCATGTATTAAAAGCCCAGCGCTGATATCAGAACAATCCCTCTGCCTGGTTGTGATCAAATGCTATTAAAGTTGGGTTCAATCCAGTGATCACCTACAGGCCAAGAACTGGGAATGAAAGCTCCAGGGTGTAAGCTCCTTCAGCAGGCAGTAGCTTTCATTGCACATTGGACAAAGAAGACAAGTGGTTTTAGAGGGGTGTGAATGAAGCCATCAATGTTAAGAAAGAAAAAGCAACCATAAACAGAGGGGATGGACTCAGAGACATAGGCAGGTATTGGGTATTGCAGGCTAACAAAGAACCCAAAACAACTGCCCATTCCTAATGGACGGGTCCATCTGTCTGGTTGAATTTGCATGACATTTTAAATTGAAAAAGTTTCCTGAATGGGAAGCGAAGCGTCTTCAAACTTGGAAACAAAGTCCAGTGGAACTTTCACTGCACAATTAAGATTCTGCATATTGTGCAGAAAACAGGATCCTCACCATAAAGGGTGGTTGGGAAAGCATCATGCCTTTTAACTTGGGGAACAAGGAAGTTGTAAAGATGATAAAAGATGGACTTGAGATTGGTTTGAAGGTAAACCTCCCTGCAAAAAAAAACGCTAAGCATAAAACCAGTGCTCTTTAGTGTGTTATGGCTGCAGTGGGTTTCTGCCCTTTTCTTTGCGGGGTTCTGGAGGCAGGCCTTCTGCAGGTGTTCTGTTTTGCCCTAATTGGCTCTCATCTACTTTAAAAGTTGTCATACAAGCAGCAGACAGAAGGCGTCTCCCTCTTTCCTCCTCAGAACCATATTTGGTTTGGTTTGTATCCTATGGTTGAGTTTTGTTTGCATTTGCTTATTTCTGTTTAGTTATAGGTTTTATCATTAATCCATTTTTGATTTCCCATTTTATTTATCCCTTTTTCAGGTTTTGTTTCTTGAGTATAATTTAATAAATTCATTTTTCAATTAATAAGAAAATACTTGTGTGGTCTCCTTTAATGTTACCCCAGGTAGACATAAGAGGTGTAAAGCCAATTCATGACATTTAATAGAATCCGACCCCTGATAAGCGGAAGAAGATGGATGGATGGATGGATGGATGGATGGATGGATGGATGGATGGATGGATGGATGGATGGATGGATGGATGGATGGATGGA
>NW_015150986.1:422642-473249 GCF_000732505.1 Cyprinodon variegatus | reverse complement strand
TTTTTCTAGAAAAAAAGATAATAAACCATTTCAGTCCCAGATCTTTGGCTGATTTAAACTGCCTAATTTATTCAAAAATTAAAAAAGATCCACACATACCTCTAAATCCCTTTATAGAGCAGGGTCTATATAGATGACTACATAGTGACTCAACTGACAGTCGGACAGGTGATCACTTCTACTACTACAGCCTTTTAACACTCATGGTTTTTATTTTGGCTTTATGGTCTTTAATTGTCTGTTGATTTTTTATTTCTTAAACTCATTTTTGATATTTCCTTTCAAATGTAAAGTGAATTAAAAATAAAATGTTTCATTAAAATCGTTGTTATTATTACTTTTCGCTCCTCCTTGCATGGTACCTGCGCCATCTTTGTTGTTTTGTCGACCACAAAAACAAAACCCCCTGCTTTCTGAGGAGCGCTCTTGCAAAGCATTCTGGGATATATCTGCTCGTCTAGGGACCATCGATGTACGCCACTTTTCAAGGAGCATTGTGGGAAAATTTAAGTCCACTACATTTGGACACTCATATGAAATGGCGTAGCCCCTATATAGTGCTCTTATTAGGGAGGAAATTCATGCCATAGTTTGATAAACTTGAACCTTCTGTATGTGTATTTTCATTGATACCATTTGCAGTTAAAATTGTCAGAGTTCCCGTGTGTGTGTGTCAGTGTTGCATATTTTCCAGAGAGGATCTTGGTGGAGCACCTGGGCAGCCTAGACAGGTGGAGCTCATCAGTCTCCTCAGAGTGCTGGGATTTAAAGTAAAGCAGAGCCTTCACTCATTGCTGGATGATTAACGTTTACCGCTAGTCTCTCTGGTCTTCCATTGTTTTAACCTTTCTAGTTGTTTGCTATCTTCTGTGAATTTACCAGAAGTGGCTCAGTCCTTGTGTTTGCTTTCTCTTGGTTTCAAGAGGAATCAGTTCCACTGATTCACCTCCTGTGGATCTACTTGCAAGTTACCTACCTACCCGCTCCGCCGTTCATCATTTCCTGCCCAGCTCCATCAGACTCCTGATTCTCTGTATTACCACCCACCTCGCACTACCAGAGAAATATCATCAACGTCCCCACATGGGACCCTGGCCATCTTCCAGTCATTCAGGAGTAAGCTGTCTTACAAAGTTTCTAGCCACTATTAACTCCACTCTCATTCCAGACGCCACTGTTCACGGAACCTCCTCCTTAATACTGAAGGATCAAGAATTGTCTGTTTCTTATTTTTTTCAAAATAAACCGTTTTCCAAATTTGAACTGAGTTGATCTTGCATGTGGGTCCGAAATTTAAATCTGAACATGTCAAAAATCTTTATAAGACTACACAAAATAATCCGCATATTGGAGTGTTTCTCTGTGGACCTGTGAAAGTTTATCTTTTGTTGAGAATTTCCCCCTTGAGAAGCACTTTCTGAGAAGGTCCTCTTGGTTAAACATCCACGCAATGTTCTTTGCCCATAACTCTGACTTAAAATAAAAAATTAGAGATAGAGCGATCTGATACTTGGATCAGAGATCAGTACCGATATTGAAAAATTTGATCAGATATCTGAGATATTAGAGATTTTATGCTTGATATTGTAGATCCAATCCAGTGCACTTTACATGGAACTGTTATTTATTCTTTTTAAATCAGACTGGTTTGGATATCGACCATTACACTCAGCTTAGGTATTGAATTGGATTGGAAAAACTGGATCGCTGCATCTCGAAAGAAAATCCTTTTCACCTCATGATAGCGCCCCCACCATGTTTTCCCTTGAGAATATTGTTTCCATTGAAGTATTTCTTCAAGAACTTGAAGGAGTCAAAGTGCAGTTATACATATTTTGGTAACTGCATGCCTGTTTAATTTTTTTTCTGTATTGGGATAGTTAAAAATATCAGAGGAAAAAGGCATATTTACATAGTTTTATACAAAACTGATCAAAATAATTGGCACCCTTTCAATAGTATTGGTAACTGTGTTTTACACACTTAATGCTCTTTTCATCTCACCTGTGGCAAGTAACAAGTGTGGGCATTCTCAAAATCACACCTGTCATTATATAAAAAAGGAGAGATCTGCAATCAGTCTTTGTATTCTGTGTCTGTGCCTACTATACTAAACAGTATCGAGGTTACAAGTCTAATTCTAAAGATTTCAGTATTCCTTTGTCTACAATGCACAGCATTATTAAGAAATATGCAACCATGCCACTATAGCTAACCTCTTTGGAAGTTGATGGAAGATTTTTTTGAATTATAGGATAGTCTTATTGGTGTAGAGGCAGTCTCAAACAACCTCTAAAAAATGCAAGCTGTCATGCAGGCTAACAGTTCTACCTTGGATTGATTTCTCATTGAACGTTATTGTAGGGAAGCAAAAATTGCTTTCGTGAGAAGGCACATGCTAGATATGACAGAGCTGGTGCAGTTTACCAAAAAGACTGGTCTAAAAATTACAGCAGAAGTTAGAGTGGCTCAGGTTATGCTGAGCTATCTCTATAGTTATGCTGCTATAGGCTTAGACTGCTGGAGGACATAGGACCCATTTTAATCATTCTGATTCCAATTATCTCTCTATTCTCCCATTCTGTAGTATTTGGCAGTTCAATCTCTAACACTACGCTCTCTCTGCATTTTCTTATCATAGTAGCTTCATCTGGTCTGTTCCTATTTGGGAGTGACACCATCCTGGAGAGAAATATCAGCAGTGCTGTTGCCATAAATGCCTTTTTTTTTTTTTATAGATGTTAGAGCTTTTCAGTGTAGTCCTGGTGGGGGAGTGTAAACAAACAGCCTGTCGGTAAAACGGCGAATACGTCCTTCTTAAAAATTAATGAGCGTAGAGCCTCTTTCTGCTCATGTTTCAACGAAAACCCTATGTCTAATCCTTCCAAAACTGATTCCAAAGCTTAGTCAAACATCGCCATCAGAGCCAGCGGTCCTTCACACATGACTATGCTGAGAGAGGGCTTAGGTTAGCCCTGGCTGCCGTTAGCCACGGAGGTCCACTGGTTGCCGCGGTCCTCTCAACTTCGGAAATTGTTTTTTTAAAATTACGCATTAAATCAATAAATGGACAATTTAGTGACACTTTAAAGTATAATATTCTCACCTCAAATGATCTTAAAACGTACTTTTATTGAACAACAACAACAAAAGAAAAGAAAACTTTTAACTTTCAATGGAGCGCTCCATTGAAAACTCCTGCTGCTGCAGTGCATGCTACTGTTCAATAATGTTGCCATCTTCCTTGTTGTGCTTTCTCCAGCGTGGCGCAGCTTTGTCGTCCCGCCCTCAAAACCCCGCCCACTTTGCATGCAGAAATTCAAAACAAATATCTGCGTTGTGATTGGCCTGCCACTTCTAGGGCCTAGGGCATTGATCGAGGCTAGACCACTCGCAGGCAAAAATGATTTTGGCCTCTGGCGGGTGGGGCTAGTTTATCAGGCTAGTAGTGGTGCTATATAAATAAACTGAACTGAATTAAATTACGAGGAGTCTTTCGTGGTTTTAGAAATCTGTTGATTTTGAATCAATAGTAACCAAATATTAAGTTGAAGGTCCCAATAATTTCAATTATTAGAATTTTGTGGGAAATGATTTTAAATACTTACTTTTTTGTTCCCACTACTTTTTTCTTGTCCACATATACACAAGAAGAAATAAACAAACAACAACAGCAACAAAAAAATAAATAAAAAAGATCCATACTAAGACATGAGTAATGGCATAAACTTTCTGGGAGAAACACTTGGAAGAATTGAAGTGTTCATGGGTGCCAACACTTTCCATTACTTTATTTTCTTGGACTTTATCATCTTCCTCTACATGTAAATGGCCTGTACTTCTATAGCATTTTTTCAAGTCTGGAGATCTGACCAAAGCATTTTACATTCAGTTATTCATGCACACACTCACAAACTGATGGTGGCAAACTGTATTTGCCACCATCAGACAGAGCGAGGCTGCCGTACACGGGCACCACCAGGCCCTCTGACCACCATCGGTAGGCAATGTGGGTGAAGTGTCTTGCCCGAGGACACAACATCACTGACGACACTACTGGGGTCGAACTAACAACCCTCCGAATGCCAAGCAAACCCCTGCACCAGATGGCACTGTCGCACACATATATCCTATGTCCCTTACATGGCTTGTTCTCTAACAAACGTCTGAACCCATCACAGAACAGCTGGATTTATACCTAAAAATGTAAATGAATGAAGTTGGACTTTTCAATAATTTCGTTCACCAGCTGAATACATGAATACCACAGTTTTCCGAAATTTGCATATAAAACTTTAATAGAACTATGTGACATTCACTGTTTAGTGTGACCATCAGCCTGTCTCTTGACTCGGAGGGCACTAGCTGCACTTTATGCACACCAAATTTAATACATTCATACATACATACTACAAAATCAGATTTTATATTTGCTGTTAATTAAGTGTTTATTCACAAACAACACAACTCTCATTTGTCTATAGCTGTTCGAGTCTCTGTTCTGGTTTGATGTATGGGGTCTCCTGTTGATGGACGAAGGCTTGAAGTTAGTTGTTGAAGTCTGTCAAAGATACCAAAGACAGCTGAGAATGGAAGCCTTGATGTGCTGAGAAGTGTGACACCATGAGGACACAGCCAATTATTGAGGCCCACAAGGCTGCTGAACTCCAACGTGTGAAATCCTCGCAGTCAAAAGGACTCCGATGTGTTTCTTCAGGAGGTCTTAAGGTGGTCCCTTTCATAAACACTTGACTTAAAAGCGTCCACTGTTAATGTGATGCTTATTATCAACATCGATCCTGTCCTTGATGATAAGGAGATTGTTGGGGAGGCGGGGTAAGGGTTCTGTCTGAGGTGAATGTATTTATTTCAAGCATGGCACAGAGAGCTTTGTAAGCAGACAGCTGTCCCACCCAGCCTTTTACTGTAGACAGAGAAGGGTAAATTGAGGTCCACTGGGAGCCAAGGAAGGTCTCAGAGAGAGAATCCAATCCAAAATATTCACAAGGTTATCTTTGTCTTCTAGGACAGTTGAATCTGGACAATAGGGACTCTGACAGGATGATGCATGGTCTTATTGTAGCAGTGTGGGTGAAGTAATGGTTTAGCAAAGAAAAACTAAGAAAATGTCTTCAGACATGTTTCTATACAGTTTCTTCACAAACACAGACATTTTTATCACACAATTTTTACCACAAGATGTAAAGAAAATAAATAATTCTTTACATTTTAGTGTAAAGTGCTAAAAGTTAGTTCTAATTGAAAATAAAACCCAACCTTCACTTAAAAGCTGCTTTCTTGTTTGTTTTTCATAATTTCTTTGTCTTCTATCGCAAGAAGGTCAAAACTAAAATAGATCCTGATTTTAAGACCTTCTAATAGGCTTTATGTGAAACAGCCAATGGTAAGATGATCACTCTCATTGTCCACACCTTTATTTCTAAATGCAGATGTTCCCTTTGTGTTCTTGCTCTGTCCTTGTAGGGAGGTGCTGCTTCAGCAAAGCACTGCCTACTGGATGTATAAAAAGAGAAAATCTGAAACAGCAGAGAAGACAGGAACACCACCCCTGCAGGTCAGTATACCATCCTCTTAACATCAACTTCTTTTTATTTTATGAAGTCAAAGTTTTAAAATCTAATTCAACATCTGATCTCTTATAGACCCAACAGATCCATTCAGTCAAGTTAAAGAGGAGGGTCAATCAGGTAAGGAGTTTGATGGTACTTAAAAAAAGTCTCTTTTATAGGGTTATTTACCCTAAAAAATTAAAAATAAAACATGTTCTAACACATATTAACAAGAAAGTCTTTATGTTAGCTGAAAAAAATTTAGGAGCCATCAAAAAATATTAACACATATATTTAGAAGCAACAAGGAATAATGATCAGGAGCAGAAACATTTTTTGAAAAAAGTAAATTATTTAAGATAATACAACAAAATTTTTTATTAAAGAGAATATTATGACACTGAGTAGGGGAAAACATGTTATTCTACCTTATTATACCATTTTTATTAGATAATGAACCAATTTAGTAATTAACCAGCTGACTCAAAGATAAACCAAGTAGACAACTCTTAAAATGTCTTTTAATTTTGCATTTCAGCAGGGATTCATAGATCTTGTGATGTGATTTAAATCCTTCATGCAGGCTTTAAGATCACTTTCCATCATTTCTCACTACAATTTTCATTTCGCTTCTTTGAATTTAAAAGATGTAGTCATTTGAATGTTTTGATTATAATATTAATTTCTTCACAGTTTAGGTAAGGTCTTTTTTTAACTGATTTTTATCCAACTTTTGTGTTTTTCATTTAAATTCAGGGTTTCTTCAGACTTTATTACTTTACATACTAAATCTTTTGATACCAATCTTCGACTTCACAGATTTCAACATGTCGTGCGACGCCCTGATGGCGGAGTTTGGGCCTGCGGCATCCTTCTTGAGAAAATCCGACAAGGAGCGCCTGGAGGCCCAAACGCGACCCTTTGACATGAAGAGGAACTGTTTTGTTCCAGACCCAGACGAGGAGTATGTTAAGGCCGTCATTAGCAGCAGAGATGGGGACAAAGTCACCGCTGAAACTGAAAAGGGAAAGGTAAGAAGAACACACATGCATATTTACAAGTTGGAGATTTTCTTATGTTAATAAACAAACACAACTTTTAATAGCTTTTAAATCAGTCTAAATAAGATGTTCTCCATATAAATTCCTTACAGACTGTAACAGTAAAGGAGTCAGATGTCCATCCCCAGAACCCTCCAAAGTTCGATAAAATCGAGGACATGGCCATGTTCACTTTCCTCCATGAGCCTGCAGTGCTGTTTAACCTCAAAGAGCGTTACGCGGCATGGATGATCTACGTGAGTTTTGACCACCAACAACCAAACAGTAAACACTTTAAACACCCCAATAAGTCATTCCTTTGCTGTCCGTCTCTGACCTCAGACCTACTCGGGGCTCTTCTGTGTGACCGTCAACCCCTACAAGTGGCTCCCGGTGTACGACAAATCTGTGGTGAACGCCTATAGAGGAAAGAAGAGGAGTGAAGCTCCTCCTCACATCTACTCCATCTCTGACAATGCCTATCAGTACATGTTGTCTGGTAAGTTCTCTGCAGTGGCAGCTTGTAAATATTGTTAATCTAGACACTAAAAGACAGGAGACCTAACATAGAGCTTCCTATTTCATATTTTAGACAGAGAAAACCAGTCAATCCTCATCACGTGAGTCAAATACAATCCTAATGCCTTTATTGTGTCTTTTTATATAATCTCTTATATGTTTATATCAGGGGTGGAAATCTCCACTCTTTGAAGGCCGGTTTTCTTTAACATTTAGATTCATCCTTGGTCCAACACACCTGAATCAAATGGTTGAATTACCTCCCCAGTATGCAATCAATTTCTCCTTTCCTTTTAATTATCTATTTACTTGATTCAGGTGTGTTAGTTCAAAGACATATCTAAAAGTTGCAGGATACAGGCCCTCCAGGACTGGAGTTGCCCACCCTTGGTTTATATCATAAATTAGCAAAAGATGGTTGTTTTTTCTTTTTTTGTTTTTGTTTCCCAGTGGAGAATCTGGTGCAGGAAAGACTGTGAACACCAAGAGGGTCATCCAGTACTTTGCCAGCATTGCAGCTGTCTCTGGAAAGAAAGACCCAAGTCAGGAGAAAAAGGTTAATCTGACTGAACAAATGTTTTACACAATAATAAACACACAATCTACAGCTTGAGTGATGAACCTTTGTGCCTGACTTCCACACAGGGAACCCTGGAGGATCAAATCATCCAGGCCAATCCAGCTCTGGAGGCTTTCGGCAATGCCAAGACCATCCGAAATGATAACTCCTCCAGATTTGTGCGTATCATAAAATGAGTACAATGTGTTTTGTTTTGTTTTTTTATCTGAAGGGTGTACAGAGTTAGGTTAAAGAAGACCAACAATGAGTTGATGAAATGACAAAAATCATTATGAATTTAGTTTTTTCAATAATTCTATTTTTCTTAACAGGGTAAATTCATTCGAATTCACTTTGGGGTCAGTGGGAAATTGTCCTCAGCTGACATTGAAACATGTAAGTTTGCTTTGATTAAAGCTTAACATTTGTTTATCCTTTCCTTAATAATAAAACTGTTTTAGGGCATTAATAAAAGTCCTTATCCATTTTAAGTATTACCAATCGTCCTTCTTTTTAGATCTCTTGGAAAAATCTCGTGTCACTTATCAGCTCAAGGCTGAGAGAGACTACCACATCTTCTATCAGATTCTGTCCCAACAGAAGCCAGAATTGTTGGGTGAGAGCACAAAGACTGGAACAATCCTAGAAAAACTCCCAAGTCCTTATAAACAAGCATTTTTTTCCTTGAACAGAAATGCTGTTGATCACCAACAACCCCTATGACTACGCGTTCATCTCTCAAGGAGAAACAACCGTAGCTTCCATCAATGATGCAGAGGAGCTAATAGCTACTGATGTAAGTTGACACAGACTGTTGCCAATTAAGCGCATACTGTTTCCACTAAATCGTGTAAACCTCTGGCTGTTTTAAAGGATGCTTTTGATGTCCTTGGCTTTACCCAAGAGGAAAAGAATGGCATTTATAAGTTGACTGGAGCCGTCATGCACTATGGAAACATGAAGTTCAAGCAAAAGCAGAGAGAAGAGCAAGCAGAGCCTGATGGCACAGAGGGTAGGCGATACTCTGATATTACAGTAACTGCAGAAACACTGACCCAAAAGACTGACACAATAAATGCTTCTAGATACGGACAAAGTGGCATATCTCATGGGCCTAAATTCTGCAGACCTCATCAAGGGGCTGTGTCACCCAAGAGTAAAAGTAGGCAATGAGTGGGTCACCAAAGGCCAAAGTGTGCAGCAGGTGAACAAAAGAAGCATGTCTCTTTAATTTTAAGTATGTCAACAAAATTAACAAAAAAAAAAACTAATATAAATCAGCTTGTGTCCTCCTCATTTATAGGTATACTACTCTATTGGTGCTCTGGCAAAGTCAGTGTACGAGAAAATGTTCCTGTGGATGGTGGTGAGAATCAACCAATCCCTGGATACCAAACAACCTCGGCAGTACTTCATTGGTGTGTTGGACATTGCTGGATTTGAAATCTTCGATGTAAGTTTTAATGCTTTTATTTACCTCAGATATTAACTAAAGCTGCATTATACAATATGTCAATCTGTCTTTGCTTATGACTTCTAGTTCAACACCTTTGAGCAACTGTGTATTAACTACACCAATGAAAAGCTGCAGCAGTTTTTCAACCATCACATGTTTGTGTTGGAGCAAGAGGAGTACAAGAAAGAGGGCATTGTGTGGGAGTTCATTGACTTTGGCATGGACTTGGCAGCTTGCATTGAACTCATTGAAAAGGTTGGTATATCTTAAATCTAAGATCTTATTAGGTGTGGTCTGAGGTTAAAATCTTTGAATAAACGGTTTTCATATGTTGCCATAAGCTATCTAGAAACTGAAATAGCATCTGAATGTATACTAATGCTTCTCGTTTTACTGTTCAGACACAGAGTATTTCTAAACTTATGGCGTATATGATGTTTAATCTTCCATGCCTCTTTCCTCACAGCCAATGGGCATCATGTCTATCCTTGAAGAGGAGTGCATGTTCCCCAAAGCAAGTGATGCAACCTTTAAAGCCAAACTGTATGACAACCATCTGGGCAAAAGCCCCAACTTCCAAAAGCCCAGAGTCATTAAAGGGAGACCGGAAGCACATTTCTCTTTGGTTCACTATGCTGGTACTGTCGATTACAACATTGGCAACTGGCTTGTAAAGAACAAAGATCCTCTGAATGAGACAGTAGTTGGACTTTATCAGAAGTCCAACCTGAAGTTACTAGCTATGCTTTTTGCTGGGTATGCTGGTGCTGAGTCAAGTAAGGTCGCTCTTACTATGCCGATTATTGTTTTTAATTTGATTAAAGGAGTCATTCCTAGTAACGTCCCTTAATTTCTACAACCCCCATACAGCCCAGGATGCAGGAGGCAAGGGAGGGAAGGGAGCGAAGAAAAAAGGTTCTTCCTTTCAGACTGTGTCTGCTTTGCACAGGGTAGAAATTTTTTTTTACAACATTTTCAAGGTTGTCTTTACTGTGTCCAACATGTTAACCATCGACATCTTTCAATTACAGGAAAATCTAAACAAACTGATGACCAACCTAAGGTCAACTCACCCTCACTTTGTACGCTGCATCATCCCCAATGAGACCAAGACTCCTGGGGCTATGGAGAACCCTCTGGTCATGCACCAGCTACGCTGCAACGGTGTGCTGGAAGGGATTAGGATCTGCAGAAAAGGATTCCCAAATAGGATTCAGTATGGAGATTTCAAGCAAAGGCAAGAAAATGAACAATTCATGTTTAGATGATCATTTGAGGCACTAGAGTAGAGCTTAATGGTTCAGGTTCAGGTTCAAGTCTGGCGGGTGGGTCAGAAGGTGTGATTGTAGACATTCTTTTCAGCAACTGTGACTTTACTAGATGTGATGCTGTTGATGTTTCCCCAGTTGGTTTGTCTTAGTAGTATGACATAAGACACAACTGCTATGAATTTACATCAACTCTAAATCTTATTGGTATGTTTTGTTGTACAAATATTTATACTTAACTCAGCTGACAGAAAACTTAGGGATGACAACAAATTAGGCCTGCTTGATTCAGTTAATAGTTATATTTTATTATACGATGTTATAAGAACAGGAGACTTAAAGAAACTGTAGAGGAATGAACTTTCAGCCCAAGATGGTCAGGCAACTGCTTAGTATTGGAAAAGAAAGAAAAGATAAAACACTTAAGCAACTCTGCAACAAGCATGTGACTTATATGGTCAATGAATTACGTTAGCTAATATGTACGCAGAAGAAATCTTAAATAAGACACATTCCACAAACCAAATATAATTCCTCCAAATTTACACCCATGTAAAGATGATATATTTTCCCCATTTGGGAACTAGCAAAATAATATGTTTAAACCTTAAATTTAAACTTAGAACATGTTCCTCATTC
Source organism: Cyprinodon variegatus (assembly GCF_000732505.1). Classification (NCBI taxonomy): domain Eukaryota; kingdom Metazoa; phylum Chordata; class Actinopteri; order Cyprinodontiformes; family Cyprinodontidae; genus Cyprinodon; species Cyprinodon variegatus. The sequence goes on along the minus strand of NW_015150986.1, from coordinate 462,198 downwards.
AATCTTTTTAATTATGCTGGTTTTTGCTTGATTCAGATATCGCATCTTGAACCCGAGTGCCATACCCGAAGGGCAGTTCATTGACAATAAAAAAGCAGCCGAGAAACTTTTGGGGTCTTTGGATATCGACCATGAGCAGTACAAGCTGGGACACACAAAGGTTGGTTCTGTGGATCAAAAGCTTAAGCTTGAGAAATATGTTCTCTGACTTTCACAAAAATATCTGTCTCTACCAGGTGTTCTTCAAAGCTGGACTACTGGGTGTGCTGGAGGAGTTGAGAGATGATCGTCTGGCTCTAATCATTACAGGAATTCAGGCAAGATCCAGAGGAATTCTTGCCAGGATTGAGTTCCAGAAAATTGTTGAACGCAGGTTAGAGTTCACTGCATATCCCCCCCCCAAGAACTAAGACAACACAAATCAACAAACAAACACCATGTTGTTCTCTGCAGGGATTCTTTGCTGGTGATCCAGTGGAACATCCGTGCCTTCATGGGTGTCAAGAATTGGCCTTGGATGAAGATGTTCTTCAAGATCAAGCCTCTGCTTAAATCAGCTGAGACTGAGAAGGAGATGGCAAACATGAAAGAGGAGTTCACCAAGCTCAAAGAAGCCTATGCCAAATCTGAATCCCGCAAGAAAGAGCTTGAGGAAAAGATGGTCACTCTTCTCCAAGAGAAGAATGATTTACAGCTCCAATGGCAATCTGTAAGATCAATCTCTTAGTACAGCTTCAGACAGATACTTCTGAATTCGGTTATGATGAAATTTCCTCTCTGTAGGAGCAAGACAATCTTGCAGATGCTGAGGAGCGTTGCGAAGGTCTGATCAAGAGCAAAATCCAGCTGGAGGCCAAAGTCAAAGAGCTGACGGAGAGACTGGAGGATGAAGAGGAAATGAATGCAGAGATGACTGCCAAAAAGAGGAAGCTAGAAGATGAATGCTCAGAGATTAAAAAAGACATTGATGATCTGGAGCTGACTCTGGCTAAAGTTGAGAAGGAGAAACATGCCACTGAGAACAAGGTACACTTAATGTTAACCCACTTAGTTGTGCTTTGTGTCACAGAATGCCTCTGGGAGTAATTCCCTTCCACTCACTGGTCTATTCTGTGTTTCTTAAGGTAAAAAACCTGACAGAAGAGATGGCAGCTTTGGAAGAAATCATTGCAAAGTTGACCAAAGAGAAGAAAGCTCTTCAGGAGGCTCATCAGCAAACGCTGGATGACTTGCAGAGCGAGGAAGACAAAGTTAACTCTCTGACCAAGGCCAAAGTCAAGCTGGAACAGCAAGTCGATGACGTGAGTGCTCCCATTGATCATTGTGGTGAGGATAAATGATTCATAGCCTAGAAGGACGTAATGTTTGCAATGTGATTTTCTAGCTTGAAGGATCACTGGAGCAAGAGAAGAAAGTCAGAATGGATCTGGAAAGAGCCAAGAGAAAGTTAGAGGGGGACTTAAAGTTGACCCAGGAAAATGTGATGGATCTGGAGAACGACAAACAGCAGCTGGAGGAGAAGCTCAAAAAGTAAAATTAACTTCCATTTTTACAATGCAGCAGATGGGATGTTATGGTCAGGATCCATAGTAACATTTTCTGCATCTTTGAATCTAGGAAAGATTTTGAAATTAGCCAACAGCTCGGTAAAATTGAAGATGAACAGGCTATGGGTGCTCAGCTGCACAAAAAACTAAAGGAGCTACAGGTGAGGTCATCAGCAGGTATTTTCCCTTGATTCCATTCGAATTTTATTAATCCTTCTCCTAAATATCATGTGATTTCCATCAAGGCCAGAATCGAAGAACTGGAGGAGGAACTGGAGGCTGAGAGGACTGCTCGTGCCAAAGTGGAGAAGCAAAGAGCTGACCTGTCCAGGGAGCTGGAGGAAATCAGTGAAAGACTAGAAGAGGCTGGAGGAGCCACCACAGCCCAGATCGAGCTGAACAAGAAGAGAGAGGCAGAGTTTCAGAAGATGCGCAGAGAACTTGAAGAAGCCACTCTGCAGCATGAAGCCACGACCGCTGCACTGAGGAAGAAGAATGCAGACAGCGTGGCCGACCTGGGGGAGCAGATCGACAACCTGCAGAGGGTCAAACAGAAGCTGGAGAAGGAGAAGAGTGAGCTCCGGCTGGAGCTAGACGATGTGGTCTCCAATATGGAACAAATTGCCAAAGTTAAAGTAAGACATCTTGTATGACAAAAAATTTGTATTATAGAAAATTAAGTTCAATCGTTAAGTTTTGGAAATTATCCAGATAACTTCTTGACTGTTTTCCAAGTAGGAGAACCCTTGCACACATTTATTGTATTACTCTGTAAACTTATGAATGAGGGATTTAGCAACCTACTGAGCCAGTGTTCAAATAATATTTTGTGTCTATATGTGAAGGAAATGTTCCAAGACTTTATACACAACTGTTTTTTTTCTATGGGCTGTATTTAGTCAACCCAGACCCATTCAGTACGTGTCTAGCCTTAGATACTTCCACATTAGATCCACATACACATAATTATTATTATATCACATTGGCTTCTGCCTTCATTACATTATTACACACCCTAAATCTGTTTGCATCAAACATACTGATATTATTCAAAACTAACTCAGTTAAGGGCCCATCCATTATCTGACACACTTTATCCCGAGTGGGGTCGCAAGGGGTGCTGGTTCCTATCTCCAGCTGTCTATGGCGAGAGGTGGGGTACACCCTGGATAGGTCGCCAGTCCATCGCAGAGACAAACAGGGCAAACAACCATTCAAGCAAACATTTAGAATTTTGGTCTTTGGGAGGAAGCCAGAGTACCCAGAGGGAACCCACGCATGCTCAGGGAGAACCACTGAGCAGCCCAGTTAAGGGCTAAATTCATGATACATATTTGAACTATATTGATCTCACATTGGAGAAATTTACCTCTGCATTCAACCCATCCCCTTGGGAGGGCAGGGGGGCTGCTATCGTGGGGCGCCTGGGGAGCAGTGTGGCGTTAAGGGTCTTTGCTCACTCTGTGGGAGTGGGGTTCGAACTCAGAACCTCATGATTCCAAGCTCTATGCCCTAACCACTTTTGTTGTTTTTACTTTAAATAATCTTTAGTTTCATTATTTTCTAAGCTTTTTATTTTCAAGAAAACTCCAATAAACTGTCTTCTTTATGTACATTAATAGCAGCACCAAAAAGCAAGCAATAAAATAGCTGTAACTAATGCAATTAATAGGACACATATGATAGTTCTTTCTGATTAGATCTGATAAATTTATCACTTATTGATATTTTTCTTTAGACCAACCTGGAGAAAATGTGCCGTACTTTGGAGGATCAGGTATCCGAGTACAGGACGAAATCAGAGGAGGCCCATCGTTCCATCAGTGACTTCACCATGCAGAAAGCAAAGCTGCAAACTGAAAATGGTAACAAAATAGTGCAATAAAATTGTTGGCCATTACTGACAGTTAAAATCCATAGAATTGTTTAACGCTGCTCAATATTTGCTCATTGAAGGTAGGATAATCTACAGACTGAACTTTTTCTTTTACAGGGGAGCTGGCGCGGCAGATGGAGGAAAAGGACTCTTTGGTGTCCCAGCTAACCAGAGGGAAGCTGTCCTACACTCAGCAGGTAGAAGACCTCAAGAGACAGCTGGAGGAGGAGGTCAAGGTAAGTGTAACTTCAAGAACTGCTGCTCTTATGACACAATATCATCATTATTTCTGTTTGCATCATATCAGATAAGTTACAAACCGTGTAAACCTATAAACAACAACAAATAGTTCAGATAAATTATGCAAAAGATTCAAGGTAATTTACAAAAGGTTCCCACTTAGGGGTACGTTTTACAGAGCTGCCTTTCAGAATAGACACTACTTTATTAGCCATAATGATATAGATGGAGGTGTAGATTTCCTAGAGAAGTAACACTGCAAAAGAAATATAACTAGGTAAATTTCTTCTTGAAATAAAAGTATTTTTCCTTGTTTTGAGTGCTGAAGTGAACCAATTTACTTATGAAACAAGATGATTATTTATTTAAGGGCAAAAGTGCTCAGTCCATCGGCAGATCATCTTATTTACCTGCTTAAATTAAGGGCAAATTAACACATTTATAGAAATTTTTAGATACATCATCTAACAGTGAACAGAAGCTTAAGCCTCTCATTTTGTTGAGGAGATTCTGATAGAGAAGTTCATTTTTATTATTACTTTCTTAAAGGCCAAGAATGCACTTGCCCATGCAGTGCAGTCCGCCCGCCATGACTGTGATCTGTTGAGGGAGCAGTATGAGGAGGAGCAGGAAGCTAAAGCGGAGTTCCAGCGCAGTTTATCCAAGGCCAACTCTGAGGTGGCTCAGTGGAGAACCAAGTACGAAACTGACGCCATCCAAAGGACTGAGGAGCTGGAAGAAGCAAAGTAAGAATTTCGCAGAGTTGGCTTTATTGCACAAAAAAATTAGTCTCTGAATTGATCGAATGATTCCATTTTGGCTTTAAGGAAAAAGCTAGCTCAACGCTTGCAGGATGCTGAGGAAGCTGTTGAAGCTGCCAATGCTAAATGCTCTTCCCTGGAGAAAACCAAACACAGGCTTCAGGCGGAAATCGAAGATCTCATGGTGGATGTGGAAAGATCTAATGCTGCTGCTGCAGCTTTGGACAAAAAACAAAGAAACTTTGACAAGGTGATGCATCAAAGAAACATTCAAAGTGTCCCTTTGGAAAAAGAAAGACGTGTGATTTATTTCTTTATATGGTATACTTGCAGGTCCTTGCTGAGTGGAAGCAGAAGTATGAGGAGTCTCAGTCGGAGTTGGAAAGCGCTCAGAAAGAGGCGCGCTCCCTCAGCACTGAGCTGTTTAAACTGAAGAACTCCTATGAAGAATCTCTGGACCATCTGGAGACCATGAAACGTGAAAACAAGAATCTTCAGGGTGAGTAGGCTCCATGTTTAAAGGATATTTGCTTCAACCTTCTTGGGTTGGGGGATAGAAAACTGAATGATTTTGACTACAACAGAGGAAATTTCTGACCTGACTGAGCAACTTGGTGAGGGAGGAAAGAGCATCCATGAGCTGGAAAAGATCCGTAAACAGCTGGAGCAGGAGAAAGCCGAGATACAAACAGCTCTGGAGGAAGCAGAGGTGATAAAATGCTGCTACTTCATGCGTTTAGCACAACATGAAGGAATCCTACTAAATTTTTGTTTTGGCGCAGGCTTCCCTTGAGCACGAGGAAGGTAAGATCCTTCGAACCCAGCTGGAGTTCAATCAGATTAAGGCGGAAATTGAGCGCAAGCTGGCCGAGAAGGATGAAGAGATGGAGCAGGCCAAGAGGAACCAGCAGAGGGTGGTGGACACCCTGCAGAGCTCCCTGGAGGCGGAGACCCGCAGCAGGAACGAGGCCCTCAGGCTGAAGAAGAAGATGGAGGGAGATCTCAATGAGATGGAGATCCAACTGAGCCAGGCCAACAGGCAGGCAACAGAGGCTCAGAAACAGCTCAAGGGAGTTCATGCCCACCTAAAGGTGACGCCTAAGAACACAAAAAAATCAGCTTCCATTTAAGGCTCATTATTAAAAGGAAATTAAACAGAATATATCTATATTCCGTCGTGACAGGACTCCCAGCTGCAGCTGGATGATGCTCTCCGTAGCAACGATGATCTGAAGGAGAACATTGCTATTGTGGAGAGACGTAACAGCTTGCTGCAGGCGGAGCTTGACGAGCTGAGGTCTCTGGTGGAGCAAACAGAGAGAGGCCGTAAGCTGGCAGAGCAGGAGCTGCTGGACGTCAGCGAGAGAGTTCAGCTGCTGCACTCCCAGGTACAACAGCCAGCACAGAACAGCCTCTAACCAAAACATCAGGGACTGGGCTCTACACCCAGGGTTGCACAGCATGAGTTCTAAAACACTTTTTTGCCAGCTCTACAACAAACAATGTTTCCTTAAAAAATCTCCGGTATGTTAGCCCCTTTTTTCAATTTGTGTTCAAAAGAAAAAGGTAAGTTAATGAACACATAACATATTGACAGGACATTCAGTTTTAGGGACCTACCTTCCCTCAGGGTGACGTTCATGCAAACTCCACTGGCTCATTTCTAATGCTACCATTTCAACATGATCTCCCAGAACACCAGCCTGCTGAACCAGAAGAAGAAGCTGGAGGGAGACATCCCTCAGCTTCAGACAGAGGTGGAGGACGCCCTGCAGGAGTGCAGAAACGCAGAGGAGAAGGCTAAGAAGGCCATCACCGATGCAGCCATGATGGCGGAGGAGCTGAAGAAGGAGCAGGACACCTGCGCCCACTTGGAGCGCATGAAGAAAAACATGGAGCAAACCATCAAAGACCTGCAGCATCGCCTGGATGAAGCAGAGCAAATAGCCATGAAGGGTGGCAAGAAGCAGATCCAGAAGCTGGAGGCCAGGGTGATTATCTCCAATCTTCACAGCCTTGTTGAAAAATACTATGCCTCTTAGGTTTATTAAAAATGGGACATCCTTTCTTGTTTTAAGGTCAGAGAGCTGGAAAGTGAGGTAGACATTGAACAAAGAAAAAGTAGTGACTCTATCAAAGGGATCCGCAAATATGAGAGACGCATCAAGGAGCTCACCTACCAGGTTAGCTTTACTGTCACACCTTCTCTGTTTTTAACAATTATCGACTTATAAACATGCCAAATTGCTAATATGTTCTGTGCATTAAACAGACAGAGGAGGATAAAAAGAACCTGCACCGCCTGCAGGATCTGGTGGATAAACTTCAGATGAAAGTGAAATCCTACAAGAGGGTGGCAGAGGAGGCCGTAAGCCCTAACACCACAGACAAATGTTGTTTTTGTTTTGTTTCATACATTGATAACGCTGTATTAAAACCAAACCAATCTGGATCGTTCAGGAGGAACAGTCCAATGCAAACCTGGGCAAGCTGCGCAAGTTACAGCACGAGCTGGAGGAGGCGGAGGAGAGGGCCGACATCGCAGAGTCTCAGGTCAACAAGTTAAGAACGAGGAGCCGAGATGCTGGAGCGAAGGTGGGAAAGCTTCTCAGCGTTTAACCTGCAGCATTTCTGCTCTGAATCATTTTAGTGATAATCAGGGCTTGATTCTATTTTACAGAAATCACACGATGAAGAGTGAAACCACCACCGGCTGGATCCCTACATGTAGTTTAGCTGTAGCATTGTAGTTGTTCTTTATCCTCCATGCAACATGAGCGGAATAAAGAATAAATGGATTATGCACGAACCACCTGTTTCTGTTTGGTTTAAATGAACAGACTGTTAGAGCAACACTAAAAAACGCACTAGGACAATACATTTCTGTATGTTGTTTCTGGATAAAAAAAAAGGCAGTGTTGGCATCAATTCTGAGAATTTGGCTCTGCTGCACGCAGATCTGATGGGCTGCTGACACGGGCAGCTGGCGATGATCTGTTAGAGGATGATTGCAGGCAGCTTGATTTAGACAGAACAGATGAATCAGAAAATAAAGCAGCTGATGTTAATTCCTGCCCCATTTATCCATCCTACAGTCAGTTCGGATGTGGAATCATTGCCTCAAGCCTACAATGGAAAACCCCCTATATCACTGTCTCAGTTAAAGCATGTTTTACATTAGTAGGAGTCCGGCAGAGAATAAAGACAAGCATATGAAAGGAAAATATCATCTGGAAATATCATGTAGGGCGAGATGAAGCAACAGTTGACACAAATGTTTGGATGAGTTTATAGGTGAGGCTAAGAATGCTCTAACAGCTAAAAAGCACGGTGGGTGTAGCATCATGCTATGGGGCTGCCTTGTTTTCATAGGAACCGGTAAAATTCAGATGAAATAATTAAGATATGGAGGATCCCCTCATAGTTCTTCAGCTTAATTAGTTGTTTGAAGCTTGGAGACAGCTGCCTCTGATCCCTACTGCTGATCAAAACCTGATGTGTAATGAATTATACGGCTTTACATTAAGCTTCAGGAACAGTCTCAAGCTGAACACAAGTAAAAATGGGAATCATGCTTAAAAGCAAGGTCAGTGCAAGGCAATTGACCCATTCAAACAGACCTTACAAACCAGCAAGAAGTTGGATCTTTATGCTATGCTATCAGTCCCAGGGGCAGAGCTACAGTAGATGGGGGGGCCAGGGTTAGCCAATCATTGGCCACCCCGGTGGCCACCCTACCATTTTTTCCCCCCTCTAATACAGATGGTGACAGCAGTAATACTCTCAAGTGGAATATTTAAAACATAACATTAACAAAACACACACACACAAACAACAACAACAAAAACACTGTGGTTAATTATGCACATCAATATACTAACATTAAAGATGATAAATACAGAATTCATGTTTTTTTTAGAACTAGTTTTTGTGTTATTTGAGGTAAAGAGAAAATTATGTGTCTCTGCAAGTCATCTAACAGTCTTCAGTAAAATTATTGATAAATAGCTATTTTAATAAAATGTATTAAATAATCAATTTATGTAGAAATTAGTACTTGTAAATATAAATGTTATGCAGAATGATTATTGATAAAAGTAGCTAAGTGATGACAATCAAAAAGACGTTCACCCAAAACTCAAAGAATTGTATTCTCTATACCTTTTTATCTAGAAAGCACAGATGTTTAAATATTTGCGTCTATTTGTAAGCAAAGGTTGTAGAAAAGTATAGTTAGTCTTTATTTAGAAAATATGGATGCTGTGCCCATTCATTCTCCTGTTGTAGATTGACCTTGAGGTTCTGGTGCCTATCAACTTTCGGCCACCCCTCAGTTCACTCAAATAATCAATAGCCTTCAATCATTAGGATATCTGTACCACTGAAAAAATGAATGGAAATTATTAAATGCAACTGTAAGTTGGAAAATGCAGTTGTTGCTAAATTATGACATCAAAACAGTAAAGAAGATAAAGGAAGGTGCCTGACAGTACTACAATAGTCCATTAGAGGGTAGCAGACTTGCACTAATCCTGAAGTTTAACTCATTTTAAATGGCTCTAATAACAGGGAATGTTTTTCCTTTAAAATAACTTCACTAACTGTTAAATTATTAGTTTTTAATTAGACTTAGACAGATTTATTTTGTATACATGAGTGTATATGAAATGAAATTTCGTTTAAAACCGCTCTGAGCAATTTCATTTTTTAAAGTGCAGCCTTGAAAAACAACAATAAAAACATTTTAAAAAAAGAAAAAAATAGTAATATAAACAAAAGACTGTATATTTACAGTTCTAAACTTTTTTTATTTTTTTATTTAAATAATTCTTTTATTTTGAAAAGTTTTTGTGGGAACATTTGCCATGTTATAACCTGTAAACATGACATACTGATGGCTCAACAAATGGGTTAGATAATTTTTCACATATGACATTATGGGAATATATTGAGTATTTAAAGTATTGTACTGTATTTAGATAAGGTTATATCCTAACTAATTCATTAAGCTTTTAATTTAAATTTGACTTCACCTCTTCAGTACATTTGATGCTGCAACAGAAATGTTTTTCTATTCAAATGTAACTTGATACAGGACAGCCTGAAGCCTAAAAACATGGTTATGAAATGATCCCAGAAGATTTTTACAATCTTGAGTCTCACCTGAGGTTTCTTTTTTAAAGGAAAGTGAACATCTTGTATTTAATTAATAATGGTGCAGGTTTAGAGCTTGCATGTATTATGGCAACAAAGACGTCAGGGATCATTCCCGGTGACATTTCAAAGTCCAAGCTTGCCTCAAACTCTATAGAAACGCTCCCAATAAAATAAACAGTGTCAGTGTGTTAAACACCTTTGACCTTTATCATGTTACACAATACTAGATAGGCTTCCTTCTGCCTGTCTATCAGCTAGTCTGACCTTTTAACACAAACAGCTTCCTTCTTGTGTTGGAAGAAGCTTCAGGAGGGGGATAATGGCCGGAGATGCTCTGTGTATAACCAGTTTTTCATGTGTTTTTCCTTTTTAGTAGAATGAGCTGTGTAATAGTCACATATAACTTCATTTTAAGCCTTTTATTTTTTTAATTTTGCATGAAAATGTGTAAGGAGAATCGAAACAAAGCAAAAGCATTATAAATCTATCAATATGGAACTTGCAATGGACTGCGTGGATGCAATATTTGATAGACCCTCCTATTAAAATGACAATAAAGTCTGTCTAAGTCTCTTTAAGTCTAAGTCTATTCCAGGTGGAGGCATGCTAATAATATAGTTGGTCATTTGGATGGCATTCTGCTTTATTTTATCCCCATAGTGGATCTAGAAACTTGGTAGTGATCCTACTATTCAGGGAGCATCAGGCATGATGAGGGAAGAAAGGTCCATGCTTTAAAGACATCCTTAGATTGAATCAACTATGTCTTTTTGGCTCATTGTCTTAAACAGCACAACTTAAAATATAAAGGTCTACAATACCACAGATTATTTAGCACCATCAGAATTATTCCTAAAGAGGTGTTACATAAAAAACAAAAAAAACTTGATGATTACCAAAATAATTGAGATAAAGGCTCACAGCATTTGTACAGTACCATGTATAAAGAGTTCAAAGCAGGTCATAGATATCTGACAAAGAACTTGAGAAATCCATGCTACTAATATCATGCATGTAAAAGAAAAGTACTGCTTTAAATCCCTTAAGCTTTGGGCTCTGAATGGTAAAATTTAGACATTTTTGAAAGTGACTAAACAAAACCAAAAACCTTCTTAAAGTTGATGCTTATAATGTGTCCTGATGCTTCTGAACAATCGATGTTTCTTAAAGAATTATGTTTAAAGGTTGACAAAACACTGGCTGATTTATTCCCTTATTTTCTTTGTTTCAATGCTTAAATATTGGTTAAATGGATTCAAAAAGCTTTCAATGTCCAAAGAAAAAAATTCACAGGCTAATATAAAAAATAAAAAGCAAAACACTACTGCTACGGGGAAGACATTGAAATTGTTCATCAGTATAAATATCTTGGGTCTATTATAGATGACAAATTAATTTTCACGAGCAACACAGACATGCTATGTAGGAAAGGGCAGCAGCGCTTATACCGCCTAAGAAAGTTAGCCAGGTTTCAGGTTGACAAGACTCTAATGACCATGAGTCCATACTTACCTTCTCTGCCATCTGCTGGTACGCTCTTCTTAATGTAAAGAACAAAAATGCCATATCTAAGATTATTAAGGTGTGCAGTAAAATCATGGGTGTTCAGCAGAAAAACATGACTGAAATGTATGAAGATCAGGTAATTAGGAAGGCTGAGTCCATCTTGGATAATTATACCTATCCCCTACATAAGGAATTCCAGTTTCTACCCTCTGGTTCCCGTTTTAAATATCCACCAGCTCGGACCAATAGATACAAACACTCCTTTATTCCCTCTGCTGTTCAGCTGCTGAACTCTACTAGGAAAAGCAGATAGCCATATGTTGGATGCATATAGGCTTATGCTCTCATTTATCCCCTGCACTGCACATATTCTTTTATCTATTTTATCCAGCTAACTTTTATATTTTTTAAATATTTTATGTCTTTTATTTTTTTTATTTGTGATTTGTGAAATGTGAACGTGTGTGTGAGAGGTGTAATACTACTGCACAAAAATTGCCCATACTGGGACAAATAAAAGCTACTGAACTGAACTGAAACTGGCTTAATAAACTAAATACATATATATATATATATATATATATATATTTATATTTTAAAAATCAGACTGCTTTGCACAATGGAAAAGCAGATGTGAAGGCAGTTCATTCAGGACTATGACATATGCTGTAAAACAGCAATGCCCTTCCCAGATGATGTCATGACTTTATAATCTGAGCAAGAATGTGTTGCCTTGGTGTCAAAGCATCTTGGAAAGTTAAGGCACAAAGTACAGCACCACCAAAAGTGGAGTTTTGATTAACCATGCAGGTCAAAGGATCATTTATCTAACCATGACAACAGCAGTGTACTGGTTGCCACAACGAGCAGCGATGGGAAGAAACCAGCTGTATGTTGGGAGGTTGTTTCATCGACAGCACAGTTTTAAAAGTAGGTGGCACCTAGAAACTCAATCATTCATCTGGTTAGGGGGAAATCCACAAACAGGAATCATGCCTTAGGCATTATTTTTCTTAATCTTTACAATCACCTAAATTTTATTGACTCTAAACTGAACAAAATCATACACACCCAAACATAAATAACGCCGCAAGCCCAAAAAGCTTTGTTAGAAAAGTCTGATTTATTTATAAAACAGATATATTAAGATTTGGGATTGTCATTGTGCAAATAAAAGCAGAATGTTAGCCGGAAAATATTAATGAGTTCCATTCCAGTGTACAATTCTTATATTTACAAACATTTCAAATACTTAAGAAAATACAGTTCTCCCTTCTATTACAAAATACAATCAAGATCATGAAACCTCACATAACAGCATCTAGTGCACTTAAACTTTACACTTACTGTCACCTTGCAGGATGAAATACAAAGCTGAAGACAGAGCATGTGCCATAACCTTAAATTTACTGAGTGCTTTGTTCTTTTGAAAACAACAACAACAACAACACATTTATACTTAGAAGTACTGGACACCTCAACCATGCCACAACACTTTAATGTTAAAATCAATCACCTTTTGGCATTTAGAGTTTACTGAGCTTTGATCAAATACAATATACTGTACATTGTACCTAAAACTATGCCTATCATATTTGCTTTGTAATGCAGTAATAACCCTTCCTGTCATGGCTACGCACACACACATTTTAAGACCATGCAGCTTTCCCAGCAGGAGAAAAACAAGTCAACTTAAAAAGAAGTAAATGAAAAAAATTGCCAGTCTTTTTCAATTAGTTTAATGTTTCTTTAAATCTTCCTTTCTTGGTTTTTCTTACAGTTCTGTCTCCTTTTCGTCATCTCCATCTGAGTCTATGTAATATTCATCATCTGTTGTTGTGTCAGAGCTGCTGTCTGAGGATTCATCGAAAGTGTCGAGGCTGGATACATAGCTCCTGGAGGGTCGAAGCGCTCTGGACGACTGGCTGTTTGCTTGGTGCACTGCGTCAGGTGAGCTGGTAAAGACGGGGGACGGAAGACTGGGAGCTTTGGACATGCGTCTGGTTACTGGTGAGAGGGGAGGGGTTGGAGGAGGGGTTGGTGGACCTTCTGTATCCCATGAAAAGTGACAGATGTTCATGCTGGGGCTGCGAGCAAGACCTGGCTTTGAGGGATTACCCGTGCTAGACTGAGAAGGGGGCACTCCTGAGCTCCACTTTGCCAAGCACTGAGTCAAAGATCGAGGAAGGGATCTGGATCGCAACTTTCCAGCATCATAAGCGGAATATGACATGTGAGGTTCACAATTAGGCTGGGAATGAAATGGTCCCTCCTCATATGGAGTGGTCGTATCCTGACATAACTCCCTGCCATTACTGGCATAAGACAAAGCTCGCTGGGAAAGATCACCCACGCTCATGAACCTGGTTCCAGTAGAAATCCGTCCGGGCCGCGCAGGTCGACTGGACAGGACAGAGCTTACAGAAAATGTTCTCCCTGGTTCAATGCCATACTTTAAATCTGCATAAGAAGATGTGACAGGTTCTTTATCCTTTCCTGGACTCGGAGTTGGTGGACCAGTAGATGCCCGGCTCCTTCTTGAACTTCCTAACCGGATTCCTTCTCCAGGCTGAAATGGAGATGAGGGTTCCCCGCGGCGAGGAGGCTTTGGGCTATAAAACACATTATCATCAAACACTTCTGCAGTGGATAATGGGGAAACAGGAGAGAGAGAAGAAAATGGAGAGAAGGGACTCCTAGGGCTGGGTGTAGACTTCTTGCACTGATTTGGATAAATAGTATTAGGACTGTGGCTCCCATCAATACTATCATTCGAAAAGGACAGCAACTGGCTTGTAGAAGTTTGCTGTGCCCTGTTGTCCAATGCTGCGTCCGACTGTTCATCTGGTCCATGGACTGTCAAATGCATTTTAGTTTGAGGTGTAGCACAAGAACTTGGATCATCCCTTTTTTTTTCTTGAACAACACTTTCTGAACAAGTAGACAAATCTTTTCCTGCCTTTGTTTCTCCAACTGATAGTGCTTGCACAAGAGTGTATCTGTTGTCAGTCTTTCTTTTAGTATCCACCATTTTGACAGGTTTATGTTTTAGCAACGTCTCTTTCTCCTGTGTCTGGTCCTCCAGGGTTTTGGCACTGTCTGTGCTGACATCACTAATGTCGCTTGATCCACTGACAGAAGGTGTTAGGGAATTTCGCTTCCATTTCCATGGGAAGGGCAATTCATCCTCAGCCCGTCTCGGGTTGAATTTTTGTTTCAGTTTATTGATCATCTGGTCCACTTTGTTGTAATTTTTTACCCGCTCCGAGTCCGTCTTTGCTAAACTAGAGCTTGGTGAGCTGACGCTTCTCTTTAAGCTAAATCGGCTTTTCATAGGAGTCTGCTCATTATTGATCTCAACTGAATAAAACCTATTTTTAGCCTGCACACTCCCCTTTGTGGTTGTGTTATTGGTTTCATCAAGACTAGGTTCACTCTTTGTTGATCTACTTTCACTGCAGCTATTATCAGTGAGCATGCACGACTGTTCAACTCTTTCCGTACTCTGCATTGAGTGAGACTGTTGATCAAATTCTGTATTCACAGAAACCAAAGTGTTTGTGTTATGTTGAGAAGATGTAGGTGCGGTGTTCCTTGGTGTTTCTGTAGCTGTATCTGCTTTAGGTTTAATTCCATAAACTAGTGTTTCAGTTACATACGTTGAAGAAAAGCTGTGTTCCCCATCATCCTCATGAGACTGTGAGCTTACATGAAACCTGTTATCAAGAAGGTGTATTTGGTTATTTGGTTGTTCCTGGGTGTGGTTCTGAGAGTTATTAATTTTGACCCCATCAGTGTCTGAAACATTGGCTATTAAATTCTCTTGCTTGGGGCTTTCAATTTGGAGGGGCATAGAAAATGTCTGGACGGTTGACAAATGAGGTTTGCATGAGGAAGCACACAACTCAGCATTTGATGAAGGCTGTGGAGATGATTGGGAAACAACAAACATCTGTGGTGAGGTCTTTAACTCTCCTTGTGTCTGCCTAGTAGACTTGAGCGAAGAGTAAGGTGGGGTGCTATAGCGATGTCTATAACCACTTAGAAAGTCAGAAGGTAGGGAAAGGGGAGAAGAGTAACGACGCTGAACTACACCAGACTCTACTGATAGCGTAGGCTCCTGTTTGGTTGTAATTGGGCCCTTTTTTCCTTGGTCAGAAATCATAGTATCACCAACTTTATGCTTGCTTTTGTCATGCTCACTGGTCTCTACCTCAACACAATCAGTTGAGAAGGAGCGAAATTTCCCACCTTTTCCCATTTCTGTTTTTAAACTCCCTCGGTCAGAGGCATAAACAGGAGATCCACCCCCTTCTGCAATACCTGACTGTAGATATGAGAAGATAGGGGATCCTTGGGAGAGCTTTGTGGGGGCTGGAGAGTTTGATTGGACCTGGACAGGATCTGGCTTGTCCACATTGACTGACTCTGAACACTTTACATCTACTGAGTCCTGCCATGTAACCCGCCTCTCTCTTTTACCTTTCTTTTTGGGATCTCTTTCTAAACTGTTGTAAACTATGCCTTTTAACTTGGGTGGAGAAGTTTCTGAGGTGGGGCTAGGATTTACAGGGGTTGTAGGGGGAGTTAGAACTGAGGAAGCAGTGATAGAAACAGGAGATGTAATGGTGGAAGGGACAGGAGGGCTTAGGGTGGACGGACTATGCTGGGGGGTAGCAGAAGATATGGTTGGACTGGCGGATATGGAGCTGGCTCTCATTTTGTTTGTGTTGTCAGTTGGACTAAGGCTGGTCACAGGTTTAGAGAAGAAAGGTTTAGGAAGGAAGACGTAACCTCTTTTAAAGCCAAGAGGTGAGACATTAGATTTACTGGTAAATACAGATGTCTGTCCTGCAGAGGAGTAAATATTGGTGTTAGATGAAAACTGACCAGACTGGAAAGAAGATGTGTTTTTTGTGTTTAAGACGGAGGAGTGTTCAGATGTTGTTTGAGGAAGAGAAGGCTGACTTCTGGAAATGCTGGTATACTCATGATAATGAGGGAGTTTTGTTTTGCTTTGAGATGTACTAGCAAGTGTGGTTTTGGGTGGGGAACCATTGTATTTACCAAAGCTGTCTGCAGGTGGATTGGAGGTCATGGCAGGTTCATGTGCTATAAACAAAGTATTTCTTTCATCATTCTTGTCTGGAGCATTGGTGTGCCTTAGTTTCGTTTGTGCTGGAACTGTGCTAAGTTTAGAAGGCAACCAACAGTCAGGCATACTCTGAGGCTTTTGTGGTTCCCTTTTGTCTACATTTAAGCCATACTGTTGGGTGGCAGCCTGCTCTGATTCAGTTGATTGCGTCTTCAAAGAGAGATTCGTGTTAACTTTGCAAACTAATTCTTGTGTGTTTTTGTTATCGCTGTTATTCTGTGTATAACTAGCCAGCCTTTTGTTGTCTGTAGCACTTAGATAGTTTGTGTTTAGGTTGTCTTTTTTGTTGCCTATGTTGTTTTTCACACTGAGGGGAGAACTGCTTTCCTGAGAAACTTGTTTCCACCAGTGAGTTGATTTCATGTCTGTTCGCCTAGGAGGAGTGTATGTTTTTAAAGGTGCAGAGTGATCATAATTAAAGTATCTGGTTGTAGAAATTGGGTTCTTTTGGAGGGAGTTTGCAATATTTGCATTTTCAAAATCCTGGTGCCTCTCTAGGTGACTTTTACCCGGTGCTGCAGCTTCAGAAGATCTTAAACTAGTCTGGGTCATGTGTACTGGCTGAGACTGTTGGGTAAAGGGATTCTCTTTCATACTTCTGTTTGTTGGTGAAGTTAGAAATAAAAACTTATTCTCTCTGTGACTTGAACCTACTGGATTGACAACTGGCCCAGTTCTAATTGTCCTGCCAGAAAGAGTTGAGGGAGAGAGGAGAGTCTTTGATCTATCCTGTCCATTGCTATTGTGAGAACTGCTCAGAGAGGTGGGCTTTACCTCAGGGACAACAGGAGCTTGACATGAATTTGTTTCATTGAGATTGATTCTTCTAGAAGACAGAAGAACAGTGCTAGTTGTTGGTTTTGAGCTAAGAGAAGATTGTCGTTCTTGGGGGTTCCTCGTTTCATTCAAGTTAAGAGAGAGGGGGGACGAGGGCATTGCAGAAAATGCTGAAGGGCTTAAAGCACCCGAATCCAAAGAAACAGTCTGAATAATGTCCTTTCTAGTAGTAAAATCCAAGCTTGAAGGATCACTTTTACTTGACCAGCCAACTGTATAACTCCTGGAGCTAAGAAATGGGACTCTCCTTGGAATGTTGGACCCATGTGTCAGTACATTCTTTATACCATGTTGGTCCACATGCCCCTGGACACTTTGTTGTTGATTTGGTAAAGTATTTGCTGCTTCTTGCAAATCCACCTGAGCTTCTGAATATCCAGATCCATCAAACCTTTTGGTCCGTCTTAGACGGCTACTCCACTGAGGAGCCAGAACTGTCACCATGGTGGAAGACAACATGGGTACAGGTTCATCAGAAAGGTTCCCAAAAGGAGAATAGTTTTTAAGGTTTGTCTCGTGCTTTATGTCTGTTCTAGTTCCAGTTAAAGATCCAAGGCAATGTTTTGGGTGTGTCTCACATAGAGGTCTACACAATCCATTGTGTTCACATGCTTCAGTGATGTCTTTAGAAAGAATGTGAGTTCTGCTTGGGTTCCTGGTAAGTCCTAGATCATGGTTAAAAGCTCTGAGTTCTTCTGGCTTCTTGGGGGATAATGGGACAGTCTCCGAAGATGGACACAAGCTGGTTTCTTCTATAGGGGAGGATGAGGATTTCCCATTAACCTGTCAAGATACAGAAAAATTATTGCCATTGCCTGAATATAGCTGCAATATGTTTCTTTTTACAAATGATATACTGTGTAGTTTCCCTTGTTAAACGCAATGAGGAGCATAAACACTCCTTAAACTTTTCACATTTTTGCCACATTACAACCATTAATTTTATTATAAAGCTAAGATGCTAGACCGTTTAGCAAGCTTTTGCATTCAGCAAGTTAAGTCAGTACTTTACAGGCCTAATAATAAACCAGCTTTCAAGATCTAAATATTTTAATCTAATAAGACCTTTTTCTTTGCAGAGTAACCAAAGCCCAACCAGAATGAATGCAGAACATCTGTAAAAAAGAATACATATTCGAGTCTTGTCAAAGATTTTCAACAAGATTTAGATCTGGTCTTTAACCATTTCCTTATATAACATCATCATGCTTTGAATCAATTAATTCTCTTTTAGCTCTGGCTGTATGCTTGGAACCCCTGTACAACTGGATGATTTCCATGCACCAATTTCAAGTCTTATGCAACCCCTTAAAAGGACTTTTCAAGTTTTGTAATTTATAGAAAAGACAACCTTCATCAAATTAACTCCCCATTTTTCATAGCATGATGCTCCCACCATTACGCCTATTTGTGAGCAGATTGAGATACAGGGTTAGTTTCAGCATTACATAGTTTGCTATGTATGTTTAATGTTTAATTTTGTTTTGCCCCAGAGTTACGTGACAATATCCAATATAATAAATAACATATCCAGTGTTAAACATCTCTGTTATGTGATTTTTTTCAGTTCTCCACTCTTCTTTTTGTTGACGAATGTTTGCTAAAGGTGACTTATGAAGGCAGATTATTTTTTTGGAGTGTATTTATGGATATCAGAATATAAATGAGGATGTAAGATGAAGTAATTAGGATTTTTTTTATTGGTGAAAATGTCTTTAAGATGTGTAACGTTTTTCTTTAACTCTTAAGTTATGTGCCACTTTACATAGGTCTGTTTCATAAAATACAATAAAGTTTGTGGTTGTAATGTGACATGTTAAAAATATTTCCGTGATATGACACTTTTGCAAGGTAGTTTATATTTAACTACAGTTATGATAGATCAATGTTTCAGAACGGACTAGTTGTTTTCATAAGTCAACTTACTCTTATCTTATCTTACCAATGCAAATTCCTAAACAGTAATAGAGAAATCTCTCAGGCTTTTACAGCAGGAAACATGCTATCAGAATTTTAAATATCACGCTGACATGAGCAGGAGGTTTTCTAAAGTTTTGTTCCCATGAGATCGCTATTTAAGAGTTTGAAGCTCAGACAAACAGGTTATTGTGAAAGGCATGAGAGAGTTCCAAAGACAAGAAAGCACAAACACACCCTGTCTCTCTTCTAACTGTTAAAATAATCATCAATCTAAAATGTTTTTAAGTGTCACTCAAAGATCCCAACAAAGCGCACAGTCACCTGATTTTAAAGAACCGAAAGCATTGAAGTCACTCCATGATTAGAGTGGGAACATTATGAATAATGTGGAAATATAATCTGTAATTGGTTGTGATGAAAGATACTTTACCTGCAAGGTGCTGTGCTTGTTCTCAGCTGGCTGTGGGTCAAACAAACTGAAAACCAGAAAGACACAGAAGAAATAATTGATTAAATGCTTAATCTATCTAATTATTAAAAAAAAGAGAGAAAAAAAGTATTTTATTTGTTTTTCTTAACAAGAGCAAGCAAATTTGCACAACTGTTACAACAATAATTAAATGCTGCTAGACACACCCAGCGGTTCCCTTGTCTACTGTAATGTTTTTAACCACAACATTAGAGGCATAACATGTCCAACAATTTTGAAGAAAATGTTGATCAACAGGATCGCCGGCATTCCTCGCCTCGTTCGTTCTACTCTAAACAGCTTTCCCAGAGTCAGATGAACTCCGGCTTTGTACAGAATGCACACTCAGCCGAGCACTTTCAAAGCTTTTAATATAAGGCGGGACACAAGTATAACAACAATAACACACACACACCCTGTATTAGAGATGTCTATATAAGGGAATAGCAGTCTAATGTGATTTAGGGTGGACAGAAGACAAAAAAGAGAAGAGGGTAAAAGTGAAGGTAGAACACAGTAGCTCAGCTGAAAAGCTAATTGCAGTTATATTTACCTCCTAGTTTCGTAGTCAAGACCACACCAACTGAGACCAAGGAGTGCAGAGACAAGACCAAGACCATATAGGGTTTTAGCCTTGTCTTGGTCTCAGTACTTCTTGGTCTTGACTACAACACTCTCCTCACACTGTGACGAGCAAATGTACAGAGCTCCACATATGATGCGTTTTAAATAAAATTTTGTCCCTATGCCTGTCCTCCTTGTGTCTCAGTGATCTGGGGGACCTTTGGATTTTTGGGGCTTGTGTCGCCTCTTCTTCTATCCAGGGCACTGTAGTGTGAGTCTGGGGCCGCCCACACCTGCTATTAAGAATACTTTCCCTTTGAAAAAGCTTTGTAAATCATTTATACACGAGTAAGCCCATGCATACATACCACAAGAGTTTGTTTCCATGTGTTGACGGATACTTAATAATACTAAATACCAAGCTGCAGCAACAGAAGTATACCACCCTGAATAATATTGATTTATCACCATAGGTTTTGCCTTCAACACACATAGATATCTAAGGGACTCCAGCTGCTCTCTGAGCTTTTCTTGTTGTTTACTATGTCTATTTTTTTGCTATTGTTAAGTTCCCTGTTTTCTTTCCCTCTCATCTCATACCTATGTGGAGCAGACTTCTAAGAGTTGGTGTATACCTGTTGTCTCTTTTTATGCACTCTTTCCTCCCTTTCCATCTCTGTAGTACACGGTTTTACTCACTAAATAATGTTCAGTAAAGTTCATATATAAGTATCAAGTGGAACCTTATGGCAACAGTTATAATGGTCTGCTTGTAAAAGCAAAGTTGTTGAACTATCAGCTATATTGGCAAAACAGCCAACACACAAAAAAAACTATGACTAGTATGATTTATAGTCATGCATCTGAAAAATGAAAGTGTGTAGAGAGTCCACGGCATCATCAAGGAGTATCTTTCAGTGGAATACAGCTTAGGGATCTGAGCTATTTGACAAATGAAATCTAAGAATGTAGAGTTGGATTTCCAGAAAGATGCCTCAAACTTGATTTATTGATTGACTTTAATGATCTCACAGTGGAAAAACGTACTCCTCACATCAGCTCAAATTGTCAAAAAGAGAAGAAGAAGGTGCCAAAAGAATAAAAAGGTGCATGGGATATATACAGTATATACAGTGCGTCCACATATGACAGCTTTAAAGTGGTAGGGAAGCGGCTCTTCCAACTGTTGCATTACCGAATTCTCCCAAGTGGTGCCCGATTTTACACGAGTTAATAAAGTGAATGTGATTGGTGGTTTATCAAGGGTGCGGGATTGTTGTGGTGAAAGGTTGGCAAGCAAGTTTGGTAGTGGCCGGTGTCTTTGAACCATCTTGCTAACCAGTTAGCAACTTAATGCTAGTAGGTTCCCAATGGGAAATTAAATTAACACCAAGTAGCACTTAGCAACGACACTGTCAAGGAACGCTACGGACAGCGGAAACAGGCAAGAGGAGGAGAGTTTTGTGTCGGAGGTCGTGGACGAGTCTCCTCCGTCAAACATTTTTTATTAAGAGGAGGAAAGCGGGAACAAAGTTGTTGTGGAAGAGGAAGCCAGGGCGGCAGAAGCTTGGTTTGGTGTAGAAGGCTTACAGCCGTACATGTTTGAGCCCTTGCCTCGCAACGCTGCCAGTTCACAGACTTCCATCCCCATGAACACTGGGACGTAAACTCAATGGGAAAGTAAATGATTGTTTTTTATTATTTCAGTCGTTGCATATATTAGCGGCGACATGTGAATAAAATGCTATGACTGAAAAAATTTGATTGACAGATGACCGTTGATATATGATTGGTTGAATTTAGGTGTACAAGCTGACGTATAATTAAATGGCCTGAATAAAATAAGGGGAAAAAAACTGATTTTAAGTGAGAATTTTTTTAAATAGAAATTTTTTAAACTTTTGGGACAATATGGTCTGATAAAGAGTACATTTATATACATGTTTAAGCCAGAATGATTTGAAATGTAAATATGATTTCCCTACGACTTTAAGAGTTTTAGCATATTTTTGAAAATCCTACTAACAAAAAAGCCCACTCCAGTGATTAGTATTAACTTTTAAGACTCTCAGTGACCTTCCAGGTTCTCACTGGCAGCAGGTAATTCATCGCAGATTAGGGGGAGAAAACAAGGTTTAAAGTTACTGTTTGACTAAATGATAGAAAACATGTGATTTAAATGGCTCAATGAACCTTTATTGGCAGATATTGTAAAACAAAACATTCCATACCTGGGATGTTGACCCACTGATGGCTCTAAAGTCTTCTCCGGTCTCTGTTTTGGTCCGGAGAGTCTAAGAAAGACGCTGGTGACGAAGATGGAATCAGCAGAGCTTTCAATCTGGACCACAGAATGACCCCAATAATAATGAGCCTTGTCCTTCCTGAGGCTGTCAGCTGCTAGCGTCAGTACTGCAAAAGATTTAGAGTTGAACGGTGAAGTCCAGCTCATGTTTTTTTGTCTTTTCATAGCATTGTGTGTCAGATCCAAACATTACCTTCGTCAAGCTCTTCCTGACTGAATGCTGCTGGGTGCTGATCAGCTGATGTTTCACTGCAATTCTGGTTCTCTTGACTGAATCGGCCCACAAAGGTTTTATCCCGGTGTTCACTAATGAGATATAAAGAGAAAACAAAACATTAATCAGAGTGCTCTATTATTACTGAGGATTTTCCAAAGCAAAGATTAAAAGCCTCCGCAGGTTCCTTTCAGTTAGATGTGGTTTTTCTACCTCTAGTTTATCTGATCCACCAACTGGTTTTGCCTGATTATTTTCCTTGGAACATTGTTCACGCTCAGTGCTGAAGGAATCTAGCAGCCTTGAAGGCTACATAAATAATAAACATGATGATCGTTTAACAGAAAGTGGATTTTTTTTCCTTCATTTCTTATTTTAAATAAAGCTACACTACAGGTTCATCATGAAATAATTAACTAGTTAATCTATTTTCCTTAACGCAGATTTGAAATAAATAAAAACATGTTACGGTGTTAAAGCCTCTGCTGTCATAAGCAGGAAAAGCTGCCAACAGGTTGTTTAAGAGACGCAAAGTGTCCCACCTCTACAGGAGGGCAAAGCAAGAAGCTGACTGCCTCTACAAATGGAAAGTTAATCGGAAGGTAAAAGTGTGGAATAAAAAGACAAATATATGCAATAAAGATAACCTCAGCCCTGAATTTATTGTGAAGCAAAGTCCATTGAGGAAGTAGGAGCAAATTCCTGCACTATGGTCTGCCTCATCATTTTAGAGACATCTACAGGAGATGGTTTACAAATGTGACATTCCTGGTGTGAAGCCACCTCATGCTTCTGTATAAAGAACATCTTTGTATAGTTTTATTAAAAATTATATATTCTTAGAAACTGTTTCCATTTTTTTTTTTTGTAAGATAAATGCATAAAATATCTACCTCTAGATGTAGTCCACACTGAGTCTAAAGTTTTATCGGCTACTTAAAAGCTTACACAGCAATAATGCCATTAATAAGCAATGGAATTTCAAGGGTAGATAAAATCAGCAATAATCTGGTATAAACAAGCAATAAAAACAAGATATGCTGCTAATTTGATATTTAAGATGATGAAAGAAAGGGTACACTGGTTCAACAGATGGGGAAAAAACAGAGAAGAGTGTTAATGTTCTCTAACATGCCTCGAAAAAAAATAATACCCAACTCTAATTGCCTTTATCTGTTTTATATGAGATTTTAAATCAGTATCGATTGTTTATATTGTGACACTTTTACTGTCTTCATGGCTTTTTATGTCCATTTTGTCTTACTGTAATGTGAATTTCCCAGAAGTGGGATCAATAAAGTGTTCCTTTATCAACATGACCATCAACTGCACAATATTAGCAAAACCTGCAAAATGCGACAAAGATGGTAAATGTTGCAATACTAATAATGTATGTAAAAGTATTTTTTGTTTTGGGTTCATTGTAAACATATAACCCAGAAATGTAATCCTCTATCCAGCTGGAAATAAAAGTCGATCTTATCATTTCCACAATTCAGTCAAATGTGTCAAGAATGTGTTGAAAAGAAGTAATAAAACCAAATGAAAGAGTCTCTCCTTTTGCATATGTAATAAGTCGTTGTGACAAGCACCCTGTGTACCACTGTGTCTTAAATTGAAGCGAAATGAAAAGAGAATTGGCTGAATTGTATAATTGTGTTTCCATCTGAAGGAGTTTTATTGAAACAAATAAGTTAAAATAAAAGCAAATGTAAAAAATATGCAACTAGAATTAAACTTGAGCATCGGTCAATCGGACGATTTTCCCTGTGATCGGCCACGACCAGCAACCAGCTGGTCCTTATGAGGAGCACCAATTTTAAGCATTGTATTATTGAGTAATTTATTTCTGTTGCCAGAGAATAGGACAGGATTAATTTGGAGAAGCATGCCAGGGTGAGTGAGCAGCAAGAGGCTAGCTTCTAGAGGGTGAAAATGACAGCGGGGAGTGTTTGAGGCAGACAGAGCGGCAGAGCAGTGAGAGAAGGATGCTGCTGTTCAATGTCTCTGATTGATGTAGGACCACGAAACAGTCCTTCTAGTAATAAATTCAAACTGCTTTTTTAAGAACAACCTAAAAACCTCTAAAGAGCATTCCCGCATCATCCTTTGTCAACATTATCTTTTCTAGCTTCCATTTTAATTAAAAAATGCTTGCTTTTGCTGTGTCGTTCACTAAAACAATGGTCAATTCATGATATAATTTTGATACCTAATAATACAATGTGAATGTAAATAAGAGAGCAGCTGAAGAATTTATGGATTTGATGCTATGATTGGTGACTGTCTCACAAAACCCTGACCGGTGCATGTCTAAATAGAATTATCAATAATCAATTATGTTATCAGACAAGAATTGTAAACAAACACAGTCAGTTAAATCAACCCAAAAACAGTTCAAGCAGGCCTGGAGTCTTTCTCACCTAGTATAAGTTTTTTGAAAACTAAGTTTCTCTAGTTTCATATGAGTTTCTCTCATATGAATGCAGAAATGAGCAAACGTCCCGTGTAGCGTTTCTTTCACTGAGTCCACGTCTGTATGTGTCGCCACGTTTGCCTGGGTTGTTCTAAAACCATAAATAATTATGCAACTTTTTATATATTTAGTTAAACTCTTGAGAGGCTGTGGCCGCGTCAGGATGCTTAATCACATCCTGTGGGAATAGGTTTGAAAAATAAGGCTTTGTTTGTTCTGCACAATAATCCAAGCTAATCAAAACAATGTACAACACAATTCAAAAAGTAAAATGGAAGCTTACATGTATTTGTTTTTAAAACACATCCTTCATGTTTCACAGTAGCTCTTAATTACTTCTAATCTAAAGTACTGGATCAGAATATTTGCTCTCAGTAATAGGTCCGTCTAATTAAAGTAAATGCAAATTTTAAAAATACATTATTAATCCCAAATGGAAGGTAAACTTTATTATTATTAATAATAATAATAATAACAGGTATATAATTTGTTTTGAAACCCTTTTGTATGGACCTTTCGGTTTTGTACAATTATGCACTGAACAAATGCAGTGTTTTAAACTTTTGCACATGCAGAGGATTTATGAGCCCGACTAAACTGCACAAGATTTAAATTCAACATGTGAATTCAAGTGACCAGACAATGATGGAGCACTGGAGACAAACCAAAGCTTAAGCACCTCCTCCACAATAATTAAAGGGTAAGGTTTGGAAACGTTATGGTTTCTGAGTCCGCTGCAGTGATGAAGATGGAAACAAGCAGACAGCTGCTGCTACACAACTGGAAAATATACAGAAGATAACAAACAATGACTGCAGATGTGGTGTTAGACCTAAAAGTCCCTCTGCGTCATGGTCTTGGTTCTGTTTAAGTTTTATCTTTGAGTTTTTATTGGTTTTATTTCTATTTTGTGTTATTCTAGTTATTTTTGTAGGTGTTTCTTGTTTTCCCTCTGTTCACACCTGCTCTCAATCGGCTGATTAGCCTGGTCTTTGTTTCTGTCTCCCATATATACACCTTCTGCTCAGTCACTGTTGCTGGTTTGTCATCATTTCTTTTCTCCCTTGTTGTGAGTATTCCTGGTTCTCAGTTTTTTGTTGATTTGTGGATTTATTTTTTGGATATTTACTTCTGTTACCCTTTTTGTTTATTAAATCTGCAAGTAACCACCTTCAGCTTCAGTCTCTGCATTTGGGTCCTCTCAAACCCCCACCCAACAAGACACTTTGGCTACGTTCACACTACAGGCCTTAATGCTCAATTCCGATTTTTTTTACTGAAATCTGATTTTTTTTGCGTTGCCATTCATATTTCCAAATATATGCGACTTGTATGTGATCTCCTGTGTGAACTGCAGTCATACAACGCAAGTGTCCCACATGTGCAGTAGAGGACGCAATGACGTCACAGGCCAGCGTGCTCTGTGTTTATGGAAATAAACATGGATGGTAGTGCCGGCGCGCATCTAGCGATCTTTTCCAACCATAAAAACTCAATCTTTTCAATATGGTTAAACATAAATACTGCTCTCCGCATCATCATCTGCCATGGTTGTTGTTTTT
Source organism: Cyprinodon variegatus (assembly GCF_000732505.1). Taxonomy (NCBI): domain Eukaryota; kingdom Metazoa; phylum Chordata; class Actinopteri; order Cyprinodontiformes; family Cyprinodontidae; genus Cyprinodon; species Cyprinodon variegatus. The sequence goes on along the minus strand of NW_015150986.1, from coordinate 435,609 downwards.
CTTGCCGCTTCTGCGTAGCAAGACGCATAATAGTTACCTTTGTCGTGTATAAATTGCGTTCAGATCGGATGAATGCGACCTGGCCGTTCAGACATAGGTTGCATTTTAAAAGATCAGATTCGTATCGGAATCAGGAACACATAGCCAAGTGGCCTTGGTTGGATTAGAAAAAATCGGATCTGCGTTGTTCAGACAGCCATGAAAAGATCAGATCTAGGTGGCATATGGGCCAAAAATTTGGATTTGGGTCACTTCAGGCTGCGATGTGAACGTAGCCTTAGAAGTCCAATTATTATTAGAACTGATAATCATAGATATGTGAAAAAGCAGCTTGTTTAGTTCTGCTGGTTAAGGCTAAAAAAACAAAAAACAAACTACTATCACAAACATTACGAATAAAATAGTTGAGAAACCCTGTCTGCAGACATACTTTAATATAAGCCAAGAAAGAAAAGTATCCTATGATGTGGGGATATTTTAATAATATGACAAGAAACTATATAGCAACATGTTTTCTGTTGGCAGCAAAATAATTTTGGGAGTGTTGCACGAGAAAAATTATACCGCCGATGAGCTCTGGGGCTTCCGTACAATTTAGAAAAACAAACTGGATAAACACAGCAGGGCTAAAACAATGAATCGATTAATCAAGATTAATTGGTTATTGAAATATTCATCAACTAATTTTCTAGTCGCAAAAACTGTTGAATAGAGTTCCAAAACAGGCTTTTAGCTAGCATTTGGTACAGGCATACATTGTACAGCCTTTACTGAAAAAACGACAAATTGTATACCGTGTTTTTCTCCTGTATTTGTACAATATAAAAAAATTCAAAATGCAAGAAATAGCATTTCAGAGAGTCTAAATTTCAAAATTTTCCAGGGGAAGGTTTAGCTTCACTTTGTTTAATTTCTGTGCAAAATCTTTAAGAAACCTTTTCCCATCCGATTTATAATTGATTAATAAAAAAAAAGAATTGTCAGGTTAATCACTTTGCAAAATAGTTAGTTGCAGCCCTAAAACACACATTGCTGGATTTTAGAAAGCTGGATAACAGGAAGGCCACATGACTTCCATACGTTTAGGATGAAAGATAACTGAAATTGTTGCTTTTTTATCCTGTTTACTGTAGAAGTAAAATGTCCAAATAAAATAAAAATATATTTCCTGTACTGATGTAATGTAATCTGATTTGTGTTGGTTTATCACCGGAGCCTAAAAAATAAAATCAGAAGAAAAAATCCCGACTCTCTCATCAATCATTAACGCTCCGCATGTCTCTGCAGTCATAATGTCTGCAGGATGGGACCAGTCTGAAGATAAGGCCAAAGGTAAACAGCCACACTTCTCGCTGAAACTGTAAAACCAATTAGAGCTTATGTAACAGCCAAACTGTTTCTCCTTCACCCTCAAAATCCGAGCGGAGTCGCCCACTCACACAGTCACTGAAAATTTGCAAATGCGTAACAACGGCTGCAACCCGCAGCTGCTGTGCCAAACTTGGCCGCTGCAGTGACAGTGCAGCAGAGGTCAGCGCTCCTCTGCATGTGCATCAACTCTCTGCAACCTCTCCTGAACAAACATTAGAATCAGGACATTATCACTCCCTTCTTATTAATAGACATGCCTAAAATGCAGCATTATGAAGTATACCTGTGCCTTATTTTCTATGTTCCTAACAAAGCAGAATCACACCCTTGCCCTCAGGGGTGACTTACTGGCATCAAACAAGAATAATCTGCACTAAAGCCTGCTGGAACAAGACATAAGAGCAAGGAACAGACAGGGAAGTGAGGAAGGAGGGTGAGGGCCTTGGATAGCACACCTTTGGTGCATTTTTTAAGCCCTATCTATTCTCCTTCAGGCATCTGAAGAAATGTCACGTGGCAAAGATACTAATGCTTGTAAACCTGAGGGGGGGCTCCATGGGGAAAAAAAAAATCACTCCGGGATTGTGGATACAAATTAATCAGTACTGTGTCCTTTATAAGAGAATGACTCCACCCGAATAATTCAAAGGTCACTAAAGATTGCCAAGTTTGCTTGTCAGGCATCTTGCAAATATGTAAGGCGGGGCAGGTAATTATTAGCGCTGTCCTGGGACTACAGTCCCCTTAAGCGAGACAGTTTCTGTCCTAATTGGTCCTCTGGGTGGTGGAACTACATGAGCACACAACGGGTGTGTTCACTTTCTCTGGCATGAGAGCTTAATTGCTTTGTCTCTCTAATTAATCCTGCATCGTCAGAGCATTAAGATACCTCAGTGCAACAAACGTGCCTAAAGCGTGCATGTGAGATCAAAGCTGCACAAGTATCAGGAGGTTTAGAGACTCCCAGATGAAATGGTGATGAGATAAAGGGCCCCGATGCTCATCAGCCATTCTTTGTGAATGGTCTCCATTATGCCATTTTTCTGACCTTTTCTTACTGCTGTGGAGACTAAATGGGCCAATGGGGGTTCCAAGTCCCAGCAGTGGTGGGCTGTCAAGGCCAGACCAGCATAATTAGCTCAAACAGAGGCTGTATAGAAATGTGTTTGTTGTTTCATCAGCGACTAAACCTGATGTGGTTTAATGGGGAGAGATTAAAGTTTTTCTTTCTGTATGTGAGGCACTTAAAGGTTTATTCTGCTTTGATCTCTATCAGCATCAGAATCCCACATCGACAGATTTAGATGAGAAACTTTATAGCTGGAGTCCTTTTTTCACACAAATCTTCTGTGTCCTACTGTTCTCTTGCCTTTCACAGTTTGAAGACGAATGGGTCTATGTGTCAAAATGATGCCCCGAGGAAACAGGAAGTCATTTATTTTTTCCTTTTTTTGACAATTATAAATTAAAAACCTCAAACATATATTTTAAAAACGTTATTAAAGACACTAATATTTTCTATAATTCAATTATTTCAGAATGAGGATCATTTTCCTGATCATAGCTGTCTCAGATCAGGAATCTTGACCTGGAAACACCTGCTGCACCACGGATCAGGATTTCACCAGGAAGACTATTTGTAAACTGATCATTGAGCAACATGTCAGTGTTTTTCTTAAAAATAACAGCTGTATTGTTTGGACTTCTCAAGTTTTTGTTTGCAAATTCCACAGTTTTCCATACATTTTGTATTTTTTTGTATGGGGGAGGTGTTGTAAAAATCTTTATGATCTCATTTTACTTGAAAAAATTCCATGCTAAACACTCTGTTTGCCACGAGAGTTTCTTTATTAGTCCTGCATAGAACACAGAAATTGTTGAGATCTTTTCTTTAAAGATGCAATCAATAAACTCTTCATTTGTTAAATTTCAACTTGGCATCATAACAACCACCAGATCAGACAGAACCACTGTTTAAAAACCCAGATCCAATTAGGCCTTTTCCACTAAATGACTCAGAATCCTGAATACTGACCATTAAAATCCTATAATGAAGATTCAAACAGTGAAATGGAAAAATGCAGATTTTTTTCATTTTTAGAAATCTAATCAAGTTTGGAAATACAGCTTCTTAATAAAAAATACTTTTAATTCATTCCTTGCTAAAAAAATAGAACCAAAATAAATTCACAAATTTCCCAAGAAAATTTGGAAACCAGCTATGTGTCATATTTAACTATTTATTGATACATAAATAATAATAATAATAATAATAATAAAACATTGTTCTATTCTATTTCATAGTGCACAGACATTGCTGCTGTCTTCATTTATGTCTTAAATTATTATAATTTTTATAGAGACCTTGAAGAATGTTGCTTTTTTAAAAACTAAAGGATTTTCTTAATTTTGACTCAAACCTGTGGTTTCAGACACTAGAGAAGAAAACACCTAAAGCCATTAGTGACATTTAACCTGCTGTTTATAACAGAGGAAAACAAACTTTCACTGTTGTTTGACAGCTGATAAGCAAAGAGCCAGTTATCATGACAAGCATCTGAAGCTCTCTTTGTTGAGATGGTCTGTAAGCGGATGAGTAACTGAGAGGCTTATTTTGGCTGCACCATTATGTGCCTAAAAGATGTTGCTGTTTTCCTCCTTTTTTCCTCCATGAGGTCAGCTTCTCTGTGGGTGTGTATGCAAGCTGCCAGTTATGGCTTACATAACTGCGAGGACTCGGCCTGAACTTAAAGTGTGGGCGTGTGCGCGCTCGGCTCTCACGAGCATATGCAGTGGCTCAACTCCTGCAAATGATTTACTCCTTAAAATCCCGCTTAATATCCTGCCTAATGAGTCTCCACTTAATGGTTTAGTGATACATTTGCACAGGTGTCAACAAAGAAGGGGACCAGGACAAAGTGAGACTTGTTCTGCTGCTGCCACACCTTCCCTGCAAGTTAGATGTATAGAAAGACTGTTTGCTTTGCAGACTTTAGGCTGGTATACATTATGTGTCGGCTTAGCCGGAGTTAGGAGGAGAATAAGATACATTTGAGCTTCAACGTGCACAGACAGTAATTGTGCATATATAGATTGTTGAAGTGCAGAGCTTGGTGAACATGTACCAGCTCGTCAGGTTAAGCGCGAACAACTATGCCCTGAAGTAGCACAACCCGATGCTGCTGCTTCATGCTTCCAGTCAAACTGATGCATGGATGCATGCAGCCACACTGGAGTATGGGTATGTTAAAGTGCCAAAATTCAATAAATAGATAAAAGATTACTTAAAAGTGTCAATGTTAAAGTAAAACTAGAAATAAATACCTGAATATATGATCCGATATGTCATGACATAAACATGAAGAGAAAAATTAAGTCCACATCAATCACAAAAATCAGACATTTAGATTATTTAGATTATATCTATGAACTCTGTGTGGGATGTTATTAATGTATCTAATCTGTCAGTTTTTTTTTAAATCAACGTCTCGGTAGCAGTCAAAGTAACTCATTAAAAATCAAATTATTGCAAAGTTTTAGGATGTTGGCGTGCGCTTGCAGAAGGGAGCAAAAGTTTCAGTTATTTTCGAGTGTTTATGAACAAAGGAAACATGAATTTATTGAATAAATTCTATAATAACAGAATAGTACGAAAGAGGATTAGCCTCTTACACCCTAAGGGGGTATAAATAAATTTCTGCCTGACAAAAACACACAAAAGTAAATCACTTATAGCCTCAAAGCTATTAGATTTAAGAAGAAACTTTTGGTACGTCTGTAAAGGTAAGATGTCATAGAATGGTTTTCTGGTGTCAGCACCATTGTAGCTTTGACCCTGCCTGAAATATTAGGGACAAAATACAAAATATTTTGCATTTTTTGAACCTCGCCAAAATTTTCTTTGAAATAAACATTGCAAAACACTACCAAAATATTATTTATAGCACAAAAAAGTAGTACAGACTTTCAAATCTAAATGTTGTGTAAAAATATACAAAATGTGGACTCAATCAGATGAATCATATTTATTTTAGAATGGTATTAGTGAGAAATTTCTTAGGCGGAGAGGCCATTTTGGCACATTTATCCATAAATGTCACCAAACTGTGCCAAATATGTTATCAATACTGGGGGTTTGGTAAAATTACGAGGTCATGTAGCAGCTGGACCCGCCGGTGGGTCCGTAGGGTTCAAGGGGTTAAGGCCACAAAAAAAAAAAAGTTAACTGATTTTTACATTTTATTTCAGTATTAGAAAAAAAAAATCTGAATTCTGACTTTAATCTCAAAATTCTGAATGAATTCTGATAAAGCTAGAATTCTGAGAAAAAAAGTGAGAATTCTGAGATTAAAGTGAGAATTCTGAGATTAAAGCCAGAATTCTGAGATTACAGTCAGAATTCTGGAATAATCAGAATTCAGAATAATACTGAAATAAAATTAAAAAACTTTTTTTTAAAGTTTTTTTTATTTTTCCAGTGGCCCTAATCCTCTTCCATAGAATAGCACTAAACGAAACTATACCTAATCTAAAATGGACCAGAACGCTAAGAAAACAACACAGCACGACAACAAAATAAATTAAATAAAAATAAACAAACATGGAATTGAAATAATGACTTTCATCTAAACGCGAAATTTACATACAAAGCAATTGTTATCCAAATTTACACGTTGTTTTCCCCGAGGAATCATTGTTTCTGCGTAAAAACCCTCTGGACAACATCCAAGATGATATACAACTTATAAGAAGTAAGCTTGAAGAAATATTCTAACGCCGAATTCATCTAAAGGAAAAACTCAATCAGTTAAAGTTTAATTTTTTATATTACAGTTTATATTTCCACCTGATATCCCGTAAGGTTTTAAATCCGCTGTTTTCGTAACAGGATTCGCTTACGTTCGTCTACCATCACCGCAAAGCCGTCTAGAATCGCTACTAAAAGCCGCGCAGCTTTAAGAAGTGCTAAGGATCGTGTGAAAAACGAATAAAAAGCCAAAGCATTACAGAGTTATAACACAGAATCTGGTAAAAGTGAGTTTTAAGTGGTTTCCAGCTACCTTGCAGCTGTAGTCCATGCAGATCCCGCTGTGGCGCACTGAGCCTTCGCAGCCTCTCCTCCTCCTCCTGCTCCTCCTCCTCCAACTCTAAGCTCCTGCTCTGCTGCGTCACTTGTTGACATCCTATTTTAACCGGTTCAATAAGACCTCAGCATTCTCACTGGGAGTGCACAGAATCTTAAAAATGCACAACGGAATTCGCTGGGAACTTACTGAGAAATATGAAGGCCAACTAAACGCAGCGTCAGGTTAAAGTTCAACATTAGTGGAGAGGGACAGGTGAGCGCAGGGGAGACACTTGCGGGGACAGATAGCCGGAAAAGGTGGCTTCCTAGTGTCCTTCCCAGAGTCCTTCTCCTGCAGATCTTTTCTTAGCACCAACTCACCCCTTAGTAATGCACTGAAAAAACTATGTAAATAGAAACTACTAAATATCCTAAACCAGTAGAGGAAAAGTTAACTCTAATGTTTTATCTGACCTTCTAATAAATTCATTTATGTTATGAACAATATGTTAATTAAATAGAGTAGAGCCAGAGAAAACTAGAATAAATGTTTCAAATGCTTTGGCTAAAAATCACTGTTTATGTTTGTTAACCCTTTGATGCCTGTTGATGCTAATAAGCAACAAACCACTTGTATTACACTGCAAAATTTTTTTATCTACCGTAAGTCAATTTTTACCAATGGAACAAGACAATTTACATTTAAAATAAGAAAAAAACAACAACAACTGCAGTCTCTTATTTCCCAAAAGGTGCATAATATCTAATTATCTTATTGTAAGGGTAAAAATGCTCGTTCCATTGGCAGATCATCTTATTTTCCAAGTCATATTAAGTTATTTTAAGACATTTTTACTCATTTTCAGGACATTCTTGCAGTGTTGGCAAACAGCCGCCAAAGAGTTTTTGCATCACCCCAGTGCTAGTCACAGTGTAAGTTTTTATGAAGTTATAACTGCTCTTACAACATATATTTTACCTTCATTTCCATTTATTTAGTAACATTAACATTTTTAATTTGTCATCTCATTGAAGGGAGAAAAACACACAAAATTTCTTTTTACATGTACATATATATGTACAGGTTAATAAGACTTTAAGTTAAATATAAATCCACCAGGTACAAAGGAACACTGCAAGAGACATAAAATCTTGTAGGACTTGTTGACAAATATCCATGCTGTACGCAATTTCTTTATCAGTACCTCGGATTTCCTGTATTTTCAGACAATTGGGTCTATGTATTCTTAATACTGATGGATTTTCTGTTTTTCTAAACCTGGAAAACATTTCATAAACCTTGTTTTGTTTGTACTGTAAATGGCTCCTTGTCTTAACATAAACAGGCACAATTTATATTTTATTAAAAGCACAGGTTTGAATCTTTAAAATGTAGTGTTGGCAATTCTTTAGAGTTAATTATTCCTAATTAAGTTTTTTATTTTGAAATCAGTTTCTTAAAATCACTGATTGAATCCATTGACTATGGCGGTGGTTTCTTGATGGGCCCTGCCAACAACTCTTTTTAACAGTCGAACAAATAAAAGTCAACTGTATGACATATTGCAAAGAAACTAAATCAGAATGTCTTTTAATATAACATTCCTAAAATTTACAGTGTAATTACTGAAGGTTTAATTGATTTTTTTTTTCTATGTGTAACAGGATTTAACAATTCTTTTTAAATTACCTGACAACATTTATTCAACTTGCTGATACCTTGCCCTGTGCCCCTGCTATGAGTGAACCATGTAAACCACTGATTTATTGGATGAACAGAAAAAGAAAATGAATTTATATTATGTAGTAAATATATATATATATATATAATCTTTCACTCTGTGTTATTTTGAAAGCTTTATAAAAATACTATTATCAAAAACTGTAAACAAAGAATTCCTAAAGATCTGGATAGACATTTATTAAACTTATTTTTTCTGTAATAAGCTCAAAATTCACACATTTTCTCTATTAAACAAATTATTGTAACTCCAAAATAAAAAAGTGTTGCTGTGGTCAGTTCAATGTGTCATGAAGGGGTACGATCAATCATAAATCTACTTCAGGCCTCACTCAGCCCTGAACTGGATCTGAATTAGAAACGGTGCTGAAGAATGTTCTGCCATATATGGTAACAAACGTCACCTATTCTTCATAGCCCTTTTTCTCCTCTGTTTTGGTTTGTTTTTGTTCATGGCTTCCACACCCTCCATCGCCACCTGATCTGAGGCTTCACATCTCTGAGCTGAGCCTTTGCAGGGAAAACAGCACCCTCTTCCTGCCTCCCTCCACATACTGTTCTTTTCCACTGGAATGCAGGAAACGCTTGTTAGGGAGAAAGTAATCAGCAGCCACGGCCCAATTTAGGAAGCAACAACTGGAAAATTTTATGACTGGTAGGGGACTGATGTTGATTTAAACCTGTTTTATTAAAATTATGAGGGAAATACGGTTAAAAATTAGTTTGAAAATAAAAAAAAAAAACACCCAAAACTTCCAATTTAGTGTAAGGTATTTCGTGGGAAATCAAACACAAAATATACATTTAATAGAATCCTGTAAAACCGGATAAAGTACATTTTGCCTAAACTATTTTTGTACTTGGCACGGGTTGGCCCTGAAGTATACAGTAAGTATGATATGATCCAGACACTATTTCTTCTAGTTACTCTTGAAAATGGGAAAGAAAAAAGAAGATAATTCTCAAGTAAGGCAGCTGTGTGTTTACCTTCAGAAGATCCCAAATCTATGAGGGTAATTTGCCATTTTAGCTTTCTTATTTCTACAGCCAGCAGCATTTGAAAAAATTGAAATGAGTAGTTAAGTTTATATTGTTAGCTCAAACGGTAGCGCCTGTGATGCTGTGGACTCTCTTCTAATTGGATCCTGGGATTGTTGTTAAAGCTACCAATGGGAAAAGCTAATTAATCTGTTCCATTTTGGTTTATTTTAGATTGATGCATCAAATTTATTCTAAAGGCCTTAAGATTATATTGCACAATGAACTCTGAAATTCCTGGATAATTTAAAAAAATAAAGGTACACTCTTACAGAAACTTCAAAATATCCATCGCTAAATCTTCACAAAGGCTGAAAATCCATAACACAAGGTCTGATCAACATAGAAATGGTTAATTGTGAAAAAAAACTTTTGTTTAATGTTATCTTAGTAAATATTACAGAAAGACTTAATGAGATGATCTAAGAATTTAAAAAAAATTATTTTGAGTTTTTACACTAGTCGCTCATTTTTATGGACAGTAGGGGGCGAGACATGCGGGAAAGGACCACAGGTCGAATTCGAACCCGGGTCAGCCACGTCGAGGACTAGGGCCTACAGTACATAAATGGGTCGTGTGCGATAACCACTGCGGCACCAAAGCACACAAAGAAGTGTTTTTTTTTTTTTTTTCAGATGGCTTTAAAATTTATATTTGATTCCAAAAAAAATTCCCAAATATTTTATTCTTTAGACATTTTAAAACAAAAGTCTGGTTTGGTCCTGGCCTGTCCCCCATTAGCCATTTTGACCTCTTGTTATAACAAGCCTGTGTTTATAAGAAATGGGAGAACCAAAAAAAAAAAAAAAAAAAATTTATAATTCTTGGAGTGACTCTGTATTTTCTATGATCTTTCACCTTTTTTCTCTCTGCCTCACACCACCTCACTTTATGCTCCAACTCACAAGATTGCTGTTTCCCTAAAGCACCTGCCAGGAATTTACGATAAATGTTTCCTCTCCACCAGTTTATGCATCTGATGGCAGTTACAGTATCCAGACCTCTTGATACTAGTTTCTTGGTTTGATTCCTTAGATTAATTTGTATATGACTCAACAAAAGTTTCTCTCACACATTAATCATTTCGTTTACAACATGACCTCCGCTAACCAGTATGTTCTGTGGGCTTTTTGAGGCATTCCAAGGCCAAAAAGGAAAATAAGTTCCCGCTGGATGACTGAATTTCTCACTTTAGCTCTAAGCCTCTCAGGTCACCTTTTGGAGGAAGCTAATTTTGGCAGGTTGAATCCCCTTTCACCTTTTTCCACTATGACCTATACCTCATGGCTATAGATGAGGACGGAAATATACAAAAAATCATCAATCTTCTATGGACTAGTACTCTTGCGACCAAATCCATTTACCATGTGGTCCTTGTGAATAGATTAGTTAGATACTTTAACTCCCCTGCTTTAAATAAGAACTGATTCCGGTAGAAAAGAAAAAAAAACAAACACCTTTTTTCCATGTGACAACCATGACTTCAAATCCGGAGATGTTGACATTCATACTGACTGGTTCACACTCAGCTGTTAACTGCTTTCAGCAAACTCAAGGCTGTGGCTTGTAGATTCCAACTGAAACCCACCATCCAACATAGTATGGAACCGAACATCCCAAACAAGACCTCATTCTCCCTACTTTAGATCCTGTGCAAGAGAACTGTTACCAGAACCCATTGGCAAGCACAAACTTTTCGAAGGGCATGGGCAGAAAGAAAATAAAGGCATATTTGGCTTCTAAGGAGTACTTAAACGCATGTTTTGGCTCCCAAAGAGGCTCTTTAGCATCCATTTTTCCACATTTGGGCCAAAAGAGAGGGGACCTTCTGCACGCCACTCTCAGAACCAGTGGTGGATAAGGTACTCAATATTAGTACTGGAGTAAAAGTATTGATACTCATAGTCAAATTTTATTAAACTACAAGTAAAAGTGACAAGGTCAAACATCTACTCAAGTTAAAGTATCAAACTACTCACTTTTGAAAATACTTAGGTATTAAAAATTACATGGATTTAAAAGTACTTATGTGTTCAAAAGTACGAATACATTTTTCTAATATCAGTACATTTCTGTGTACTCTTCAGTTTAATTTCAGAGCAATTTTAAAGTACCTTGTAACTTTCAGAAACCACCTGATGTATTGATGCATAGAGCTACTCTGCTAAAAACTCTACACCACTTGTAAAGAACTTTTGCATAAAATTCCACAAACAATTTAGGACAGCTATTTTGATTATTGATTCTTATTTAAAAACAAAGCAAAAGCAAAACAGGATCGTCTTGATTCTCCTCACACTTTTATAATAGAATAGAGGTTTAAGGTTTAATCTATTACCATAAAAAAAGAACACAACTCATACTACTGAAGAACTTGGTCCCATAGCATACCTGTCCCTTCTTTTGGACAAAGAAGAGAGGTGGTTTGAAAGGGGTTTGAAGGAAGCCATTTACATGAAGATAGAAAAACCAACCTTAAACAGAGGGGGTGGATTCAAGTTTCAGCTCTCAAAAACCTATAACGCTGCATTAGAGTTGATTCTTCACTGTCTCAATCCTCATTGCCAGACCAATAACAACAGTAACAACTCCCCATTACAAAGGTATGGGCCAGTTTTCGATTAATTTGTATCCCAACAATGACCTTAATGACTCCCTTTCACAAAGGGGTACAATTTGCATGTTTCTAAGCCATAAAAAGTATTTTGTTTGGCTGCTCAATAAAAGCCTATGGCTCATACAGACATTTGGAATTGATGAAGCTCTCTGGATGGAAAGTGAAATGTCTTAAAATTTGGAAAACAAAGTCCAGTGGTTTGTTTTTTTACTTTCTTTTGGAAGTCCCATAGCAACAACTAACACCCTAATTAAAAGTATAAACTAAAAATAATATCCACCCTGAGTTTCTCAGCTTTATGGAATGTCATGCAAATCTCCAAAACAGTTGTGTCCAAATTCAGTCCTAAGGGCGGCAATCTTTAATGTTGAAATTGCATTTAAAAAAAAAGTACAAGTAAATAGCAGCTTCCTTGACATGAAGTGGAGTAAAAAGTATAATATTTGAAATTGAAATGTAGTGGAGTGAAAGTAAAAAGTAGCCCCCCAAAAAAATCACTCAAGTAAGGTAAAGATACTCAAAAAATACCTAAGGAGAGTAATCAAGTAAATGTACTTTGTTACCTTCAACCACTAGTCAGGATGTGTAGAAAATGGTAGCCTTGGTGGAGTAACAATACATTATGCCATACACTTCTAATTTGCTCTCCAGAAAATAGTGTGTCTCGCTACAGATCAGATCCTTACTTTAAGAATATTAAAATGCCCCTCTGAATTAACATCAAAGCCCGAAGCTGTATCTGTAGATTTAAGAATATGTAATAGAGAGTGCAACCACAAGAGGTCAGTGTTGTTCTTTGTAAGAATGTGAAGGTCCTGTGGTCCTGTGGTTTACTGATACAGTTGTATATGTACAAAGTGAGTTGAAGTCGAAATTATTGGATTATCATTTAAACATAAAACTGTATCATGGTACATCATGGGCAAGTTTAATTTTATTTAATTCTGGTTAAATCACATTTAAAAGCATTTACTAATGCTTCCAACATTTATAATAGTTTTAATACACACATATGGAAGTATAGAATAGAATAGAAACTCCCTTTATTGTCCCAGAATGTGGAAATTGTGGTGTTACAGTAGCAAATGCATTACAGCAATAATGATCACACAAATATGGGCCTTAAAAAGTGAA
>NW_015150986.1:420873-422155 GCF_000732505.1 Cyprinodon variegatus | reverse complement strand
GCTTATTATTCCTGCAGGGTATCTGATCACTGGTAGAGCATAGCTATTTATTGCGAGACTTATTCTTGCCATTGAGCTGGCTCCTTAGGACCTACCTTACTGGTTGGAGGTATTTGGCCATGGCCGCTTTCCTTGTCACCTCTTCGAGGTTGCCATTTGCTTGTGGGATTCAAAGGTACTTGTAGCTGTCCTCAGTGTCTGCTATTGTTCCTTCTGGGAGTGAGACCCCCTCTATGTGGACTACCTTCCCTTTGTTACCATCCGACCACACTTCTCTAGTCCGAATGGCATAGATCCGGATGGTATGAATCAGTGAGTCAATGTCTCGCTCATTCTTAGCATACAGCTTGATGTCAACCATGTCCTGTTGATGTTGCATCCAAGCATTCAATAATCCAAGTATGTGGCATTGAGTCGTAGGCTTTCTTGTAATCAATCCAGGCAGTGCTTAGCAGTGCTGTCAAAAGTACACACATTTGTTACTTAAGTACATACTGCAGTTTAAAAACACTCTGGTAAAAGTTGAAGTATCAACTTGACCTCTTTACTCAAGTAAAAGGGAAAAAGTATGTGCTCCAAAAACAACTTAAGACCAATTTTTTGACTAGTTTGAAAAATTCTTTGAGATAGGGCCAAGGATGAGGGAGGTCTTCCGATACGCTCTCACCTGTCAACCTTTCAGACATTTGGACATCTTTTTCTGAATCCGGCATTGTAGCATGGCATAGACAATTCATGTTTGCAGTCTGAAGACCATCTGCTTGCTTCTGACGCTTAAATCGGACAAATAGCTAACCAATGAGTATTTGCGTTATATGTTTCATTCAATTCCACTAGTTTTCACTACTGTAGATGTGGATGGAGCCAATGATCTGCATTGGATGGCGCACATGGCGTGAAATAAATATTTATAAACATTAAACCGAAGCCAAGAGTAACGAGTAACGTTTGTTTTAAAAATGTAAGGAATAGAAATTACAGATACTTGTGTGAAAATATAATGAATAGAAGTCAGAAGTAGGAAGAAAACTAAGTAATGGAGTAAAGCATAGATACCTAAAAAGTGTACTTAAGTACAGTAACAAAGTATTTGTACTTCGTTACTTGACACCTCTGGTGTTTTTGCCAATTCCCTTCTGAGCTATGCTCATGTATTGATCCACGTGCCCGCTTATTTTAGCCGCTATGATCCTGGACATGAGCTTCCACGTTGTGTTTGAACGTTATGGAAAAATAAGAGAATAACAGAAAATAAAATACTGTACTGTACAATGTTTTTACT
>NW_015150986.1:418494-420286 GCF_000732505.1 Cyprinodon variegatus | reverse complement strand
TTCAACTCCAGTGATGTTTGCTGTGGTGGAGCCCAGCCATCCTCCCCTCCCCCTGCAGCCTCTGCTGTCAGAAGATGCAGGACCTGAGCTGTGACTCCTGACGGCTCAGAGAGCCGCGACCGCCTCTGTGACTGGAAGGAGGCGCGCTCCTGGATCTGATATTCTCTCTTTGTTTATTTTCCTTTTTTCTTTTCCTGTGTCTCTCTTTTGAACCTGTCACGTGTTTTCGGGTTTTATAACGTTTGAGAAGATCTCAATGATGGTTCTGTTTAGGATCTCATTTCCCCGCAGCTGATCCCGCTCCTCTCAGCGTGATGGATTCAAACCACTTCGACGCACCGAAACTTTTATTTTGTTTTCTTTTGGGTAAGTGTAATTTACTTCACCATTTATTATTATCAGAGCACCTCCATCCACCGCGGGAAACTCCACTCATTAAGTGATGCAGCCTTTAGAGACAATCCCACCATGCAAGTACTGTAAAATATTAGAACTGCTTCTATGTTAAAAGAAAAGAATGAATCTTATTTTATTTCTCTAGTTGGCCTTTAAAATGGTTATAATGAGCAAGTGAGAGCAGGATCAGTTACATATCATAGAGCATGCACTAAAGTAGAATTGCACTAATCTGACCCCAATGAAAAGCCCTGACCTATATTATGTCCAATGGGAAATTCTGGATCTCTCATTAGCTGCTTGGATAAAATCATGCTTAAAATTCTACCTCTTTCAGGCTGTCAGTGATTAAGCTCCACTTTACATAGGCTGCTGCTGTGACACTGTGGTTGTTTCGAATTTAAATAAATAAAAATCCAATTAGCTTTTAACACCTACATGCTCCAAAACAATTTACAAATTTAACTATTTAAAAATCTGGATATTTAATGTTTTTTGCTGATTGGTTGTAATCATTGGGTTTCCACTTTCCTGCATTTTTTTCATGTCCCAAACCTTTGAAGTATTTAAAGGATTTTGTTGTGATCGAGCAAATTCATCACAGCGATGCAAGAGAAAGAAAAAGCATACATGTTTTTTTATGTTTCTAAATAAAAAGCTGATGAATCTAGAAATGCTATAAATATAAAAACAACAACAAATAACCCCGACGACATAAAAACAAACAACAAAAAACAAACAAGCAAACATAAACACCCCAAACTGTTTTTATTTGATTTACTTTTACCCCTCAGATTAGCTCAGATTATCTGAGATTGAATTTATGTTAATATTTTCCTTGCATTGCATTTCTTTTGAATCTTTTTCATTTATTACCAATTGTGTTAAGGTCTGGACTAACAAGGTCATTTCAACAAACAAATATGCTTAGATCTAAACCAACCTATAGAGTACCTAGTACCCCGCTTTACTCTAACTGAAGTGGCATAATTTCCTTCCTTGATTGTCAATCAAATTCTCAGCTTGCAATAAATTTAATTTCAGAATTAACCATATTTAGCTCCATCCATCTTCCATTTAACTCTAACCAGTGTCCCTGTCCAGGGCGAATTACGAGGATGCATGTTTAGCATGTAGGCTGGCAGTTTAGATGCATTAACCAGAACACCCAGCTTCACATGTTTTCTATATCTTCTACAAAGCTAACAGCAAATAATAGCGAGCAATAAAATGTAGTTAAATCCATTTTAACTAGTGTATTTTCATTTGTTTCTGCACAATAAACTATTAACAATGAGCAGGGCGGTGTTGCATGGATTCCTAATGTATCTGTGCAGAATCTATCTATCTATCTATCTATCTATCTATCTATCTATCTATCTATCTATCTATCTAT
>NW_015150986.1:411872-417119 GCF_000732505.1 Cyprinodon variegatus | reverse complement strand
ATGTACAACAGGATGTGTTTTAAAAAGTTTTTAGTCAGATCCACACAGGCTCAAATATTTCTATAAGTACACCTTTAACAGACTTTTTCCTAAATACATCTAACAATCTGCTGAGAAACTGCATGCTTTTTATATCAGTGGATTAATAGAAATTGGTTTTCCTGAACAAAACCAGGTTTTAAACAATGCATCTTAGTTTTAAATTAAGTTGAGATTCACAGAAGCTCTTTGTTCACCTTTTTTGTCTGTTCTTACACCAGCTGGGATGAGTGTTCATTTTATAAGAGACTATTTTAACCAAGTTCCAATTGTCTAATGGTTGTTTCGAACAGAGGTTAATTGATTAGGAGCTAGTCCTCTTCTCCATTAGATTATCCAGTCTGTGTATCGCACCAGCACTGCTGAGACTAAGAAGGACGATCAACATAATACTATCTACACAAGGAATGTGCAAAGTCGGTCCTGCAGGTTTTCTGTTTCCCTGCTTCAGCACAGCTAATTCTGATTGCAGTTTTGCAAAAGACTGTTAATCAGTGGAAGTCTGCTGAGCTGAGGCAGGGAAACCTCTAAATCCTGCCGGACAGCAGCCTTCGAGGACCAACTTTGGACATGCCTGGTCTACATCCATCTATCCATTATTTTTCTATCTTGCTTTATCCCAGCTGGGGTCGTACTTTATCCCAGCTGTCGACGGGCGAGAGGCGTGGTACACCCTGGACAGGTCGCCTGATCTACAATACTTCACGATTTAAGCAGTCTTCCTTGATTCCTTAAACTCCCTTCTCTTTGCTGCAATGAAAAAACGAATGCAACCGTTTCTGGCATTTATTTAATCATATTTACTTTAACACAACTGTCTCATGTTAGCAGGGTAGGACTTAAAACAATTGTGTTAAAGTCACTAAATATGATAAGTAAATATCAAAAGCGGATGCATATTTTTTTGAACACATTCAACACATTCTCACCAATTTCCTCTCAGTTGATGAGGACAGTTTAGATCAGATGGTTTGAAACCTGGACAGCATTAGTGGTTCTAACAGGAAAGTGACTCCAAACACACACCAACACAGGTTTAAAGCAATCTAATGTCAAGCTTCTGGAAATGTTCCAAACTCAACACTGTTAAAAGTTAATGGACTATGAATCAGAGCCCATCTTGCCGGGCCAAGCAGCATAACCTATGAAACAGTGATTAAAATATTTCTGGAATGTTCAAGGGCTGTATGTATAACTTTGGTCCTAAGTGAGATGATATATTCATACAATTTGTTGTATCATCATCACAGCTTGGAAAAAATGGTTCAATGCATCATTAAAAGATCTGAATTATGGCATTCCTTTTCATGACAAGTGAGTTTCTACTTGTGAGCCGAAGTGTAGATTTTTATAAATGCTGAGTCTTATTTTTGCTCTACAGAAGAAAGGAGCAGGCTGCAGCAGGGTAAAGAGAACATAGCAGAGTCATATGCTGTGCAGAGATGCTGCAGCGTTTCCATCTCTTAACTTTCGTCTAGACCGAAATGTTTTCTCATTGGGTTCCCCAGGTGCTGTGCGTTCAGACAAGAGTAATAACATGACACAGTGAGTCACGTTGATTTGTTGCACGTAATGCTGGGCAAGTGCTGTTTCTGCAGCATTGTGTGAGGACCTCCATCTGCACGGCAGAGAAAGAGTGATTCCCTCTGACTGTGAAGCATCTGCTCACCCCCTTTTAACAGCAACTCAGACACTCCTGTGAAGAAGGAAAGTGCCTTGGGGCTCTTTCTGTTTTTCCATCTGAACAAGCTGTAAAACATGTTTTTTTGTGTTTTTATTGATCTTAAGAAGGATATCAGACTGGAAAATCACTTATATCCGCATGCCTTATTTTTTCCCCTAACCTTCTGATAAGTGTTGAAGGTGCAAACATTTTTAAAGCACCATTATAAAAGTATTGATGCACATTGAGTTTTTACATTTAGTCACGTTAAACTTAAACACATTTGTTTTTTTTAAGGTTCTTTACACACTTCATTTAAAACCTTTAGACGGAGTGGTTAAAAGTTTTCGGAGGAAACCCAGCAGATAATGAGTTCAGAATTCATGAACTTAGCATGTAACTGGAGACAGAAGAGGGAAAAATCCTTTTTTTAAGTCAAAGTATCTTCTTGCAAAACCACCTAAGTTTGTTTGGCCATCTCTGACATGACAGATTGGGACTTAAAAACCAACACAAATCAGTTTTTTTGGTACTGTACAGAAGTTTTTCGCAACCTTTTTTTGATTTGTGTACCCCTTTGGGCATTTTGTCTTACAATGAGAAGCCCCTCAGTCAAAAGAATCGAAAACTGCCCATAAGTGGAATGTAGAATAACTAATTATAAAATAAAAAGTATTTTACTTAATGTTTTTAACTTGAGCATTAAATTATTTGGGATGATATTCTTTATAACTCCAAAAAAAACAAACAAACACAAAAAAAACATAAATATGTTGCCTGGAAGCTAGTAAGGAATCAAAATAAAATAAAATTATACCATAAATTAGAGACTTAGACTTTACAGATTTATCTTGTCATTTTGTATACAGGAGTGTAAATTTAGCTTAAAACAGCTCTAGACGATTTCATTTTTTTTGAAGTGACCTGGAAGAACTTATTGCTTTAGTTTTCCACCTGCTCTACTACTGGTCATGGCTGAAGCAAGGAAAACTGTAAACCTTCTGAGGAGACTAAAAAGAGAAAATGTAAAAGGGATAATACGCAAGGAAAAAAGAGAGTCGATCTTGTGAAGGAGTTTGTTCGTTGGCGCAGGCTGAAAGAAGAAGCCGAATGTAAAACCGATTCTCTTTTATCAACTTTATTGTTAGACTTGTAAGTTAATACTTTGCTCCTAGTATAGAGTTAATCATCTTTATTATTTTCGATATTTAGCAGAAGGAAAATACGGGCAGTTACAGGTCTAGCACCCCTAGTGGCCAAAAGATGTGTTCATTGAAGTAATTCTGTTTTCCAGTCATTCTTATTAGTAATTTAGTTTTCCTCTGTGGTCACTGTACACCTTGTTTGACGCTGAATCTGAAAATAGTAACTAACATGCTGTAATAACAGGTAATAACATGCTGTGATACGTGTGTCTTTAAACACAGTAGAGTACATTTCCTGAGCTTCACCGCTGTGAACACGTTTGGTGTCAGAGGTTGGTCAAAGTTTGAGGTAGGAAGTGTTGCTGATTCCCTGAAATTATTACATTTTAGCTGTCATACAATGGAGGGGAAAGTGTGTTATGAGCATTATGAATCTTTCAAACCTCTTTTAAAGATTAATGGGACAGAGGTGGCTTAAAAGCTGTCTCCTTCCAGCTCATATCACTCTCTGCTGCAGCTCCAAACTCTAAGGTGCTGGTTGGAGTGTGTTTCAGCAGATACCTGACTACAAACTGCTTGTTTCAAACTTCTATCTTTTCGTCTCCAGTCAAGTCTTTTTTTACAAATTTTTTTTATTTCTTATTTTTTTGCAGACATTTTGGCATAAACCAGACAAGTTTTTTCTAAGATGTTTTTCAAAACCTGTCTCTAAGAGGCTTTTCTATTTTCAGATGAAAGGTGAAATTTGTCACACTTTTCCACACCATCAGGTGTACAAAGGCAAGTTCCTAGGCTTCTATTAAAGATAATAATGTCAGTATGTAGTTTTAGAGAGTTCTAGGGTCTGTGTTCCTTAAACCAGAAACAAGAGTGTCTAATTGATGCTTTGCTTTGGTTTAAATCACCATTGAAAGGGGCTTTGTTGGAGCAAATACTTGTATAAGTTTTTAAATACAATAATACAGTAAAATGTGCTCATAGTCTTATTAATTCTTTCCCAGCGACATATCCACTTCTTGAAAGGGACAAAAAAATGTTTTGTTTTTTTTACCAAAAAATTAACACAAAATAAAAAAAGACCATAAACATAAAATGGAATAACAATGGCTTTTAATGAAAAATAATAATAACATTTTTACTAACATTATTTATGCACCATTTTCATTGTACTACTTTAACCAAGAGCTAAAAAGACAGACTTTTCTCAGAGCAGTCGACCTTTTAGCAGTTGACCTTTGACGTCTTTAGCACTTCATCTGACAGATGAAGCACTATTGCAGCTTCATCTGTCAGAGGCAGAGCACTGGGTCAGAGATGAATGGACTAGACTTGGGACAGTCAAGTTCCCTGACACATATTTCATTGCAAACAGACAAAAGTCAAAAGGGATAGCCAGTTTCCCTCGATTAAAATTCCTCATGTAGAAAATCTTAACAATCCCTAGGGGAAAGATGTTCAGAAGTCTAAAAATTGGGAATAAAATGTTTTAATTGCTAGCATGATATGATCTCCACTGATTTTTGAACCTTTTTAAAATCTATCATCCATCTTCCCCTGCTTATTTGGTCCGGATGGTGGAGCCAGTGCCTATCTTCAGCAGTCTATGGATGAGACCGGTACAACCAAGAGAGTTTGTAGTCTGTTGCAGGGCAAAACAGAGACACAACCATACACACACCTAAGGAGGATTTAGAGAAGCCAATTAATCTAAAAGTCATGTTTATGGAATGCGGAAGGAAGCCGGAGTATCCGGAGAGAACCCAATTATGCACATGGAGAGCATACAAACTCCATGCAGAAAGACCCTGGGGTGGGAATTGAACTCAGAACCTTCTTCCAGCAAAGCAACAGTGCTACAAACTGCACCACCGTGCAGCCTAGTTTAAGATGTGTCAGTAAAAAAGTTTTTTTTATTGTCCCCCAAACAGTTTCAGCTGCATCACCACAGCAAAGGTGTAACATTGTGACGAAAGTTGGTGGGGACACTCGGGTGGGGGCTGATGGACCCCAACTCTTTCATTAGGTTTTTGTATTTTCCAAAAATGAACTCAAAGATATATTTTTTGAACAATTTTACTATTGTTGAGAACACAAGAGAAGTATAATACAGTACTATTTATATAAAAATATGGATATGCCGCATTTCAAAAATAGCATATTTAGTTCATGTAAACATTCTGGTAATCTTGGAGATCTATTTTATTGCATTTTACATATCCCAGTAAATCTGTTTCACCTTTAATCTGCAGCTCCCCCTATTTCTCTCTGTGCTCTGTTTAAAAAGATTTATCAACCTCTTTACTAATATAATGATGCCAGACACAAAATTTCAAGACATGTAGAAGCTCTGCAGTCTGATTCTGTCTGCACAATAAGAAAATGTGTTGATTTTAACCTGTA
>NW_015150986.1:394996-411029 GCF_000732505.1 Cyprinodon variegatus | reverse complement strand
TCCTGTCACCTAAAGATTTGACGCATATGAGTTATTTTAGATTGCTCAGGCCAATCTACAGCGCTTGACACTATCTAGCTATAAGCTTGGCTCCCCTCTTGAAATACCGACTTTAAGTCGGGAGAAGACGCACCGTCGTTGGCCAGGTCTTCAGACCTGGAAGAACTTATTGTCTCCATGTGACTGAGGGCAAGAGAAAAGGATGCTGAGCTTGTTCCTGAATTGAACCTATTGAAGTATGTACTCTGTCCAGAATTCCATCCGTCTGATCATCCTTCTGCTTGTTGTCTTCCTTATCCCTGACCTAGAATCTCTAACATTGTTCAGCAGAAGTTTGCTTTCTATACTATTTCTGTATGACTCACTTTCTCTTATCTTGGCCTTAAGTTGCTTCTGTATACCACTTATTAATTCCCTGTCTCTCTTCTTCAAGGCTTGTTTTTTCTTGTTGACCAGTTGCTTCAGATCACTTGTGATTGATGGTTAATTATTTGAGAAGCATTACGCTGTTCTGGTTGGGATGGTGTTATCTATACAGAAGTGAATGTAGTCAGCCACACAGTCATTGCATTGATGTCCTCTCTATGTGGTTGACACAGTGCATCCCGGGCTGTAGGCTCAAAACCTCTGTGACCATCTTCAGTTAATTTTAATGCATGTCGTCTCTTATAAAGTGGCTTATACTCTGAGCAGAGAAAAAAACACATTGTGATCTGATTTCCCAAGAAATCTTACATTTGATATGGAGGAATCCTTGACATTTGCATGAAACAAGTCCAAAGTTTTGTTTTCTCTGGTGCAGCAGCTTACAAATTGTTGGAACGATGGCAGTGTAGGAGAAAGTGTGGCGTGATTAAAATCACCTGTTATTGCCACAAATGCATTTGGCTTTTGTGTCTACAGCTTAGCAACAACATAAATGATTGCCTCACATGCAGTGTTGGCAACAGCAGAAGGTGGAATTGGTTAGTAACAGAATGCCGGTAACTCTCTAGGCAAGTAATATGGCTGAAAACCAACTGCCCACTGTTCAATATCTTTGCTGCAGTGAAAAATCTTTGCAGTAACATGTCCTGGATGGCACCATTTGCTGTTTACAAGCACTTCCAACCCACCTTCTTTGAATTTTCCAATCTTCTTTAATTCTCTGTGTGCTCCTATGGTCAGAAACCATGACAGAGAGACGCTGGAGTCCAAGATATGATTGTGATGATGTGTGATGATATATGCATTATTCAATCCCCCAAAATACAATGAAATATATATATATTTATAAGATTAGGCCAGGAAGGTAGGGCAAACAACAACCACCCCCCACCCCTAGGCCACCCACCCCGCACACACACCACATACACAAAGCCTCTATTGGAGTGGTATAGATGCCATAGCCAGGCAACGGCTCGATGATGCCTACTGGCAGCGTTTATGCTCCATTTGTCACTGAGCCACCTAGATTTCTAGGTCTTTTCAGCTCAGTCAAACAAAGTTTGGCCTTAATGTTAGCTTTTCTTTCTAGAATTATAAAAGTTTTTTTAAGGGTGGAGATGAGTGCATTTGGAGTAACACTGAATTCCCTTTCTAAAGGACAAGTTTACGTTGATAGTCTTGGCTAAAATATTAAAGATCTGGATTTTATATATCCATTAATTATACTAACTCAGCGATTGAACTCCATCCCTGCTTCTTATCTACCTCCAGCAGCCTCCTGTTTGCATATGTGATGACAGAGCTCCCTAATTCTCATATGAATACATTGCTGTTTGTGCTTTGTAACATTTGCCAAAGCTATGTTCATTGAAATGCTTTGGTTTGGAAAAAAGTCAATGTTCCCAAGGTGCTTAGTGCAGAAGCATCAGCACTTCCTAAAAACAAGCTGTGGTGGCGCACAGACAGTTTCCCTTCATCAGGGGCTATTTTGTCAGATTTTGGGCTGGAATTTTCTATTCCACATTGTAAAGGACTGTATATAGAGTTGTTAGACCAAAAGCCAGTCGTGATGCCTCACTTTCACCCATGACATAGTGCTGCATCTCACTGCCACTTCTGCTGAAGTCATCTGGACACTCACATTGCGCTTTTCTCCAAAAAAGCACCAGTCATGGATTCCCTTTCTCTCCATTGCTGGATTTTATTTCTGTCTCTATCCATAAGGGCTATCCTTCACTTCCCTCCCATTCTCCTTCCTGCTTTTGTTTGCCAGTTACCCAGAGTTCCCCTCTGTCTTGCACCTTTGTATCATCTCCAGCTTTGTTTTCCTTTACCTCCTCCTTGACCCCTGATTCCCCTTTTATGGATGACTGTATTAGTCTGTCATATTGAGTTATGCTATTTCACAAGAAAAGGTTTCCATTGCCTCACAAGTATTTACAACTGACCTTAACAAGTAGATTAGGCTGAGGTGAAAGGTTGGCCAACAGACAGAGATCCAATTTTATGTTGAACAAGGTTAACATTAGACAGTTGTTCCTGTAAGCTATTTAAGGGGTTGTACACAGCTGTGCCCCATTTAGACCATATATAGTCGGATAACAACAAACGATGGTGGCTGAACAGAAAGGCTGACCTTTGTCCCCAATGACAGCTGGCCTTTTATGGTGGGATCTGGGTGGGAATATGAGTCTGCTGGTTAAGAAATGTTACGAAAATAATGGAAGGTTCTGGGGAGAGTGTGTGGAGAGGTGTCCAAAGAGACGGAAGTGCACAAAACTTTTAAGTCACACTTTACCTTTGACACAGTGATACATTTACAGTAGAAATGGACAGCATAAATCAATCCTTTACTGTCCAGCAGTGGTCCAGGGCCCTTCCTAAGACAAAGCTTGCCTTTCTGATTGGCTGATTTATCCTCCTAAGCTGTTGCTCAGACAAACTAGTAAGATGGCTCATGCTGCCTTCTAGTGAAATAGGACAAATATGTGCTGATATTACAAGAAAAGGAACATTTCCTGCCCAAGGTACCACTATGTACGTTTTAGAGCCTTAACCCTTACACACACACTAACACAAAATGGGGGAAATCTTAAGTAAAATACAGACTTCTTGTACAAGGATGTACTAAATATTCCTTAAAAGACACTATTTTCTATATTCAGAATGTTATTCTTTTTTTCTACCACAAACATGACAATGATAAGAAACAGTGTAAAAGCAGGTTGAGTAAGGCCTTTTAATCTTCTTCTATCTGTCCTGTGGAGTCTGATGTCAGATCTGCAGAATTGATTCTGTTCGCTTCTCCTGGCGCACGAGCTGGTAGGGGAACGATTGCTTCTCAGCAGTCGAGCACAGTGGATATCCCTCAGTGGGAGTCCCAATGGACTGTTGTGAAGAGAGCTCCATTAGCATTAAATCTGATTTTACTGCCTAGATTTTCTGTTATATTAGCTTTTTGACTAAAAAGCTGATCATTAATTGAGCTTGACAAAATGTATTGAGCCAAACTGAATTAATTTTGAAGAAGTCTCACTGTATGAGTGTCTCTCCTGTGGCTAGGGATGAATACATTTGTTTTAATAAACATCTTAATGTTTCTTCAATGTTGATGACTCAAGCATCAAATCTAGTTGTTTCTTAAGTGTCAAGATTAAGTCAGCAATATCTTTGGAACTGATGAAATGTCAAAGTCTTTAACTATGTCTTATTGTCTGGTAACTGGTTGTTTTCAAACAATAAGTTTGTGTATTCTAATTTTAACAGAGAATTTTATTTCTTTTCATATAATTTTAAATGACAGAAAAACACTCATGGACAATAAGAGAAAACATGGGATGGAAAAGTGCTTTTACTTTAATCCGGCTTTTGTATACAAATATTCATTATTTAAATATTATAACAAGATAATCTGTCAATTTCTCATCCAATGATTTACTAATTTTTAACTAAATCCTCATATCAATGTTAAAAATATATCTTAAAGAAGTTTTCTGGGGTGCAATATTCAATTATGTTGAATTAGAGTAGTTTTGCAAATTATATGTAGGTACATAACACCTCATGGGGAAATTATGGGGGTTCAGTAGCGTGCCTCATTTATGTGCTGTGCTTCGAGGAGCCTAGTAGAAACTTTGGTAGCTTTTCTACCTCCATTGCTTCGACATAAGGGAATTTTAATAAATCCAAGCTCCCACCTTTTCTTACCAACACAATGCACAAGGTAGCTTGATTTATTTTAAGCTGTGAGGGTTTTATGGACATGGCCTACAACTCCATGGGGATGCAACCTAAAGCCAGGAAATGGTCTGGGGTCTGCTTCCTTTGTAAGGGCTGCCAACTGCATATTGTGCATAGATCGGCCAATTAGAAATACTGCTTGTTTTAGCTGCATTTAAGTTCATCCCATACATGTCATGCTGTTTATGTATTTATTGAGGTTTTTGAGAAAGAAAAAGTTTAAAATAACAAGTTCTGACTAAGTTAATACTGTTTCTAAGCTGGTTCCTTTTCTGTAGACAATGAAAACATAAACACACTGTATATCATCCTCATCACATTAGCTAAGACAGGAAAACAGTCACATGGGTTTACGTAGTTGATAGAAGCAGCATGAGAAGGAGGGAATATCTTAGGAGGTACGACTTATATGTAACCGTGAGTAGGAAACAGATGGAGGAACAATCAACAACTGCAGCATGACTATAGTTGGCTCAGTCTCAGCTGACAGAGATAATTTCTAAAGAATTTTCTGTTTTGGTCGATTTTGACTCCCCCCAGTGGACAAAATCTATATCGTTTTGCCTAAAGGAAGACAATATTTCCCATAAGCACCTGCGTGGTAAAGGCCATTACGTGGTAGGCTAAATCCTGATCTCCCGGTCCCCTTCAATTAGATTAAATTTCATTTCTCTTTCCAGTGGCCTTGTGAAAGATGAATAGCAATGAGGTAATTAATCTAATTGAGGTGATACAATGTCATATGATGATGCTGAAACTAAGAAACGTTTAACTTTGCTTGTGTACCGTACTCCCACAGCGCCAATCCTCCATCCCCCTCCTGATGTTATGACCAGTTTAGACCTGTGAAACATTTAAATATTATGTTATGTTTGATAATTTCACAGTAAACACATGTATAGATCCCAGCAAAAAGATTCTGCATTGTCTGAATATAGACCCTCCACAATTTGCTCATTTATACAGTCTCACAGAAACTTGGGCAACGTTCACACTGTAGCCTGAAGTGACCCAAATCCGATTTTTTTGGCCCATATGCAACCTGGATCTAATCTTTTCAATGCTGTCTGAACAACACAGATCCGATTTTTCCAGTGCAACCCAGGCCACTTGGCTATGTGGTCCTGAATCCGATACGAATCTGATCTTTTCAAATCCGACCTGTGTCTGAACGGCCAGGCCGCATTCATCCGTCCTGAACGCAATTAGTAACCGACAAAGGTAACTATTATGGGTATTGCTATGAAGAAGAAGCAAGAAAACAACAACCATGGCAGACGATGACACGGAGAGCAGTATTTATGTCTAACCATCTTTAAAAGATTGTGGTTTTATCGTTGGGAAAGATCGCTAGATGCGCTTCGGCACTACCATCCATGTTTACTTCCATAAACACAGAGCACGCTGGCTTGTGACGTCATTACGTCCTGTACTGCGCATGCGGGACACTTGCATTGTATGACTGCAGTTCACACAGGAGATCAATACAAAGCTCATATATTTAGAAATGTGAAATCGGATTTCACAAAAAAATCGGTATTAAGCATCAAGGCCTGCAGTGTGAACGTAGCCTTAGTCGCACTGACATCCGTCTTTATAAAGAATAGGGAAAGGGGGAAGTGACAAATTGCATAATGCAGTCTACACATTTGCAGTTATTTTGTGTTGCAGGGATACTGCCACCCTCTTTAAAGTTGCTTAGTGTCGGTTAAAGCGATACAGATCCCCTCGGGCCATGACAGATGTATAATTTATCTAGTTGGAAGTTGATATCTAATCACAAAAGTTATGAAAATATCTTATGAAGGTTGAAAAGTTACTTAGTGTTGGTTTAAAGATCCTGTGATTATTGATTAGTTTTGTCCTTAATAGCCAAGACAAACACACTGTTGATGTACCAGGTAAAAAATGCTGCGTTATTGACTCAATACATTTTCATAATACCTTAAAAACTAATGGTGAAGGTGTAGAAAGAGATTGATTTGCATGAAAAAAACAAACATATCCTCACTACCACTCTTGATGTAGACTCAGGCTCTACTTCAAGTGTATACAGTGTTTTGCAGACTTGCAATAGTTTTTAGGAACAACAAAACGATCTTAGAAGACTGCAGACGATTGGATGGTCTCAGTATGAGAGGAACTGGTCTTAAACCCCAGTGTCTCTCCAGACAGTTTGCTTTAACCTTTAGTATAAATCCATTGAGACATCATTCATGCTGGTATTTATTGGTGTTTTTTAATTTTCCGGCCTTTGAATACTTGAGGACTTCCTTTGCATCTGAGAGGAAAACCTATTTTGAAGTGTAACAAATAGAGGAACATTTTAGTATGTGTGCCGGAGAATAAGCCACTAATTAAACACTTTAATACCAAAGAAAAAAAGGTTTAACTACCTCCTGTTTACATGAAATTTTAAACAATGTACTCCTGAACAGAAAAAGTGTCTCCACCCCTAAAAGCAGGTCTCGTTCTGCCCTGAACCGTTCTCACCAAGCAAAACTCAGTACATTAGCAATCTCTTTTGCTGCAACAATGAACAAGGAGTAATCCAATTTTTGCCCTGTGCCGTCACACAAACACTAAGCAGCGCATGTTAATGTTGCAACAAGATCCTATCCAAGTTGTTTTGTCACATAAGGACACTGCAGTGACCACTTACATCAGCTGGCTGCTGGGAGGTCATCCATCTTCCTGTCAGGGAGCTCTGCTGATAACAAGAGCAACTGACATCGTGTCTGTTCCTCTGTCTTCCTCTGTTACTGTTATTGGGTTAATGTAAGACCCCCAAAAAGTAAGTGTGTCCTTTCAACCATCCCTGTTTAGAAAATGTAGCGTATTGCTACCCCCATTAAAAAGATCATAGATCCAACATGCCAATCTGATCTAATCAAAACACATATTTAGATTTTGTCTCTATCAGTTTGAATGAAAAAGTAAAACCAGTACTTCAGGTGGAAGCAGGGGGATATTTTAGATGTTTGTTAGTCAGCTTTTCTTTTTTCTTAGCACCAAATACATCACATTACATTTGCTCATGATTGTGTCCGGTGCATATTTAATATGACGACTGTAAAGTTAATCTCCGGATACTCCCTGTTTACTCCCTTTCACGTTCTAGCCCTCGATCAGAAATCCTCTTTAACTCCCTTTTCACAGTTCTTGCCCCCCTGACTTTTTAAAGTGTTTTCTTTGTAGATAGATGTCAAGGGCTGTTTTTAAAAAAGCATGTCTCTGGTTATCTTACTTTTTCCCCCTTACCAGATAACATCAATCACTGCAATCCTCACAGCAGATTCTCAGATTGAGAGCAAAAAGAAACAAACCAAATGTTCTTAGTCAGACTAATATGTTTTGCTTTTTTTAAGAAAAAAATTGAGATGTCTATGAATTCAGTAGAAGTCATTTACTTCCTTACTCCAAAGGTAAAGAAAAGAAAACAATTGATGGCTATGTCACCTCTCATTGATTCTGATTGCATCATGTGTTTTTCTTCGGCTTGTGAGACTATTTCTGAGGGTTATGTGGCTTAAACACTCCAGGAGTTTTAGGCCTCATGCTGAGTTGTATTTCCCTATAAAATGAGCATCGTATTTTGTTTAGTCCTGTTTGTTTCCACAGTTTTTATAAAAACATTGGTGGGCCTCATCCTCTCCTGTTGTTATATGGCCACAGTAACCTTGACATGAACACAATCAATACCATCGATCAGCTGGAGAGCAAGACCTAATAGATATTTACAATTATGTCTTAGCTTTCCTGGGAAAGTACTTTCTACCCAAAAATTTTTTCTTGTGCTTTTTTTTTTTTTTACCTTTATATGTAAAGGTTGTCTCATTGACATTGAAGATCTAATTTACCAGAAATACTAATAAAAACAAACCAAATTGCAAACACAACAACAAAACAATCAATTAAAAGGTTTGACTCAGTAAATAATAAAATGAGCTAAAAACATGAATAAGTTTCATAAGGAAGGTTTCTATTTTTGTCTTAACAGAGACTTAAATCATCCTAAGGGAATCAAGGTTGAAATATTCAGATCCTGTTGCAGAGTATTCAATGTTGATGGAGCAGAGAAGAAGAATTCTTGTTTTTCCATGTTCAGACAGCACTAATGGAACAGTGAAGTAGGTCAAGTCCTGCAAGCGTAGCCTGTGGCGAGACAAAAGGATGAGGGCGAAAACAGTCCAAGGATAGTTTTATAGAAAAGATGAACAAATGCTACGCATGGATTATGATGGCCAGCTCACCTGAGATTAACAATGAAATGTCAACTGCAATAAAAAGTTCTTAATTTTTGACTTACTGTAACTGTCATCTCCCTTAGACCTCAAAACTACCCTCTTCTAAGTGTAATTGTATGATGTTTCACTGTTTTCTGTGTAAAAGTATTCAACATTACTATCAATATAAAAAAAGGTGAATGGGTAATTTTTTTTCAAATTATTCCTACAGTATCTTACCCTTCATGCAACTTCACAGCCCCCCAGGGGGCATAACCCCCACTTTGGGAACCATTGGTTTAACCTGACATTTTGTTATGACTAGGGTCAAATGGCCACAATCAACGGAGACAACTGGAAAAAAATAAATTCATCATTAGCTCAGAGTTTTTTTAACCACTGTTCAGAAATAGAGAAGATAAGGGCACATGACATTTGGGTGCAGCAGATGTGTAGGTAACTTTTAACTTGATCTTTTTTATTATCGTTTTGATTCAACAAAATTATAAGAAGAAAAAGATGGCATGCCCAAACCTCGATCAAACCTGTAGAGAAAGGAATAAATGAAAAGGTCTAAGCTCTAAAGAAAATGGTAAATGGCGTGTACTTATATAGCGCCTTTTTTCATTACATTCATTCACCCATTCACGCACACACTGATGGTGGCAAGCTACATTGTAGCCACAGCTGCCCTGGGGCTCACTGACAGAAGCGGGGCTGCCGTACACTGGCGCCACCGGGCCCTCTGACCACCATCAGTAGACAATGCTGGTGCCCAAGGACACAATGACAATGAAAGTCAGAGCCGGGGCTTGAACCGTCAACCCTTCGATTTCAGGGCAAACTCCAACATCCAATGCCACTGTAGGCGAAGATTTTTCTTTTATTATTATTTATTTAACTGTTGCAAAATTTCTCCAGGCCAAAAAAAAAGTCAGAGACCAAGACATCCATCCTTGGAGCCAGTTCAGTGAGTTTGAAGCTGCTTTGACATTATTGCTTTTTCCTGTGCTGGTCAGAACTCAGACCTCAGGGATTTAAATGAGCTGCAGCTGTCAGACTATTTTGTTCTTTTTACAGACCTGCAAATATAAAGTTTAAAGATTTGTTTGATTGGAAACAGAAGCAGAGTATTTATAAAGGATACCACATGAAGCATCAAAGGGGATTATGAAACAAATAACAAAATAATAATTGCTGGTATTGTCTATTAGCTTCTATTAACTTACTGCAGTGCACCCTTCTTCCTTTGGCATTGTGGGTTTTATTAGGCCTTACAATGAACATGTAAGGTTCCCCTGAGATGTCTCTCCAAAAACAATGCCCTACTCAGCACTAAGACAAAGCAACAAGCATCTACAGCTCAAAGAGGAGGACAGAACTGTATTTGGTTGCCTGACAGAGAGTTGACTGCTGCTGTAAATCCCAGGTTGAGTTAATCTGTGTGCATCTCATGCATCCCCTCCCCTCCAGGAAACGGATTCCTCCCACAGTCCAACAACTTCCATATCTGGTCATTTTATTTATAGAAGGCTATTAAAACATTAAAATACAACAATTAAAAATTAGTGGCAATTCAAACATATAAAAGTCCTTCAAAACACAGTTATAAGGACAGTTAGAGTAAACAGACTTTGGCTGGAAGGGGATCTTAGAATCAGGCAGCAACATGATTGTAAGGTTTGGCCCACATGGTAACAGAACTGTGAACTAGAAACTGTCAAATGTATCTAAGATTAACTCTCTCTCTCTATATATATATATATATATAGAGTTAATCTTAGATCTAGATGTATTGGATGGATGCATCTGTATGTGCAGGAAACCAGAAAGACATTGCGTAGTGAACAGATAAGCAGCAGATTTCGCCCCATACTGTGACTTACGCCTATAGCTGAAGCTCACACATGATCTGGATCATTACTAGATTTTGATTAATTGTTCCTTGGCATGAGGAGCACCTCTGGTTACAATTTCCTTGAAATCCTTTTATACGTTTATAAATAGGGCTGGGTATTTTTCACCAAAGTCCTGAATCGATTCGATTTTGATTCATACAGTTCTAAATCGATTAATTTCGATTGGATCTGTTTTTACAATAATAAAAGTGATTCAACTGTGTTTCAAAATACTCATTTATTTTGTTTTTTCCTGTCACATTAAACACAAACTTGAAAAATCGGACAGTTTAAACTTGAGATGTGAAAAAAACTGTCTCAAAAGTGCAAACTTGTTTGTGAAAAGTGAAAAGTAAAGCCTCACTCGAGCAAGCAGACGTGACACAGCAGACATGCATGAGCTGCATTATCTTCACTGTACAAACCGTATTTGCAGCTTTGTCTGTAACAACTACAGGGTGTTTTCTGGTCAGCCCCCATTTGTTAATGTCTTCAGTCAAGCTATTGGGTATATTTGCAGCTGTCTGGCTTAAAGTTATCTTGAGTGCATCTTTCCTGCTTATTTGAATGTAAACCTCATGCGTGTCACTATAAAATGAATCGATCTCATTCTCTAGACATCGATTTTGCAAAAATGTAAAGGAATCGATTCAAAATCGATTAGATCGATTTTTTTACCCAGCCCTATTTATAAATAAATCACAGCATGTGACTGCAGCCTCTGGTGTTTGTTCTGCTCTCACCTTCTTCATTCACTCTGCTTTCTTGTTTGATGATCAGATCAAGACATCAAGCGGGACATGGCTCACCTTTTTCTGTGCTGTTGTCTGAAGAAGTAAATAGTCACAGCTATCACTCTGGTTTAGGGATAAACTGCTTGTTCTGACAAATAATGTTAAAGAGTCATCGAAAAAAAGACTGATGTGCACCTTTGGTAAAAAGGTCACTAAAATCCGTTCATAGCTTTTCAAGGAGGTGAAGGTAACGACTGAATTCTCTACAATAGGAAGATAATCAGTTATTTTAACCACTTCTGTTCTAGTATTATGAAGACATAGAAACCAGACCAATGTTTGTAATTTGGATTATCACTAATCTCTTTAAATCCAATATGACTATAGTTTGCTAATATAATGCTCTCTAGAAGTCCCTCCATTTTATGCTACTGATGCTGAAAAATGTGATATTTCCTAACAAGCTACAGGTTGTTAAAAAACCCTGAAAGCTTTTTATCTGACTATAACTGAAGCGTTTATGATGGCTTATCTTTTCTAGTATTTTAACTATAATCTAATCTAAATTAGTGTAACAGAGAGTGGATGACATAATAAGAGAAAAGTGGATGTTGAAAACTAACATTTAAAAACTATAATCTTCTTGTTATATTTTTAAAACAACCGCTGGGCTTCAGAAAGCTGCTCTGTTAATTGGTCTTTAATGTACAAAGAGCAGAGGCCCCATTTTGGCTAGCATGTTGTGAGGCTAATGATCACAGCTTAACACATTATACTAATACTGGTCTGCTCAATTCTGCTTTATATATTTGTTTAAGAAGTTTCTAATTGCTGCCTGTTAGTGTTTTGCTCATTTTAAATGCTCACATGCATAGAACTTAATGAAAATGCACCAGAAGGAGTCTTTCTTTGATTCCTGTAATATTGAATGCAGGACTTAATTAAGTTAGGGTTATTATGTCTATATTTTTCATCTCTGCCTTTCAAGACTCTGCCATTGCTCTGTAGATTTCTTTGATAATACACCAAACAGAGATCTCATCTTTATTGCCAAAGCACTTCTAATGCATTATTAAAATGTTAATTTTACACACTTTAGATACTCACATGCCTTTTCTTTCCCTGTTCACGAAATCCCTAGTGGCCTGATTATATCGTGGGGAGCTGAGCTTAATCCATGATAGGCTTTATTTAAAATGGTCAGGAAAGCTCTGATTAATGTCAAAATTATGTGGTATATGTGTGTAAAACCTTGCCAGGTATTTCTCCAAAACCAAAGATTCTGGTATAAAGGCTTCGCAGTTCCTACTAAGAGCCGAACACGGCTTTACATTTTGGTGAGAATATTCACATTATTTTTTTTTGTTAAACCTTAAGAATTCAAAAATTTAACTGTTAACACTTGCTATATCTGGTTTCTAAAAGTCACTGGGTATTGCTCTTCCATTTTGGGGTCAGTCCTTGCCTCCAGTGGAGGAGTTCCAATTAATCTTTAGGTGTTCATGAGACATTTTACAGGTGGAGGTGGACAGACTGAATCTCATTGTGTTTGGGTGAATAATATTCTGAGTCAGAGAGTGACTCAGTGACTTATAAAATCAGATCAGGTTTATAAGAGTTTAAACCTGTTTCCTACAGTAAGCCTAGTAGACTTTTTGCAAAGAACAATTTTCTCTGTCTTTCAGACATAATTATGGTTCTGCATGTTTTTTTTAAAAATAGTAATTGTACAAAGTGAAGCTAAAACTTTGGCTCTGGAGAAGTTCTGGATAGAGACTCTATAAAGCCTCAAATTCTTAACGCTAATTCTGACGTTTTGAAATGAAAAAGCTTCCTGGAAGGGAAGCGCAATTCTTTAAACTTGGAAAAAATGCCAGTTTTTTTTTTTTTTTTTACTTTTGTAGAATTCTGGATAGAGAACATTACTGAAAAAGAAGGTCATTCATCTGAAATCCAAAGTATTCTATATTTTATACAGTTAGGGCTGGATTTCTGCCCTGGGTTGCTTTTTTCTTTTAGGGAATGGCTTATTTAAGAGTCAGTATAGTTACTAATTAATCGATTACTTAATTAGTTGATGATTATTTTAGTAATGAATACATCTGAGTTGTTGTTTAAGTCCTAATTTCTGAGAGAGATGAGATATGAGGAGGTTTGGCCTTGAATCCTTGTTAAATGTATGAAATGATCCTGTTCAAAAAGGATGGTATTTATGTTCTTGTCACCTCAAGTAAAAGATCAAACCTCTCTGTTTCTTGAGTGTGGTCAGGTGTTCAGAGAGAGGGTGATGAGCTCTCTGATGAGCAATAGAAGGATCATGCAGCTCTACCATTCTATTTGGCCATTTTGTTAAGTCTATTTGTATTTATCAAAGGGAAAACTATTTTTTTCTGTGCAGAGTGTTGTGGGAAATTTTTTATCTTTCTTCTATTATATATTAATATTCATATTTACTCACTATAAAAGAATTCACTCAGTCTGTTCCTCTCTCAAGGCCACACATTTCTCTCCAGGCTGGTATTTGTAGACCAGACATTGCTTCTTCCCATAACAATCCAGATTCTTTCTCAAGGTTTACTGTTAACCAAAGTGTGTGTAATTTGTTATGACTCTGACTGCTTAAGTAGGGGGGGACTAGGGGGGGACGAACCCTGCCCAGATCAGAACAGAGCAGAATGCTGTGCCATGAAGGCTTCATGATGACTGTTCTCTCTTTGCAAAGATTATTAATAAATGTGCCGACTGAGTGAAATCCATCGATCTCCGTTTATTTAACTAGGATGAATAGTTGAATACTTTTTTCCCGCGACAAGAGCAACGAAATTAACTCCTAAACGGCTGGTTATACTCTCCCAGCAGTGTGTCGAATGTGAGCTTGACACAGATATTTTTGATTTATGCCCAGTATTGAAGCGTGGTCTGCGCTATGTTATTCCACGCCACAACGCAAGAGGGACAATCAGGAACTAGCTGTGGGTCTAGATACGGCCGAGGCGGTGAGGAAGTGGGGGCAGGTTTGTGCGTCAATGGGTGGACATGAGGGTGAAAAAGAGCGGGGATCCAGGTGGAAAAAGGGTCCCAGCGTTCTTGCACTCCTTCTAGCGTTTTCCACAATGGCAGTCATACAAACAAAACAAGCCGGCAAGGTACCAAACTGCTAAAAGTTTCTTAAAGAAGACTTATGAAATTAAACAAGGTGAAACTCAAACTTTTCCCCTTAAGGAGTTCTGGATAGACCTTACTGACTTATCTTGAATGCAACATGTTGATATATATATATATATATATATATATATATATATATATATATTTTTTTACAATTTTGATATAATTGCTGCTCTAAA
This sequence comes from Cyprinodon variegatus, assembly GCF_000732505.1. Taxonomy (NCBI): domain Eukaryota; kingdom Metazoa; phylum Chordata; class Actinopteri; order Cyprinodontiformes; family Cyprinodontidae; genus Cyprinodon; species Cyprinodon variegatus. The sequence continues at coordinate 396,660 of NW_015150986.1, read as the reverse complement.
TGGGTTTCTCTATCAACTAAAGGCATGTTTTAGAGTCTCTATACTCCAGTGAACGATTTATCGAATGCTAAATTAGTTGATGATTATGTCAATACTCGATTAATCACAAATAATCTGATTAATTGTTTCAGCCCTAAATCTAACCATATTCAAACAACCTCTGGGACCCTGGAAGTAATGGTCTTCATCTGGTCTTAAGGGGGCTTTATATTCATATATTTATATATAAGGATGTAAAAAGTAAGATCAAATATTTTAGCTACAATATTTTGAGTTTTTCCAGTTTAAAAATTCTTTAGGAAGCAATATTTAACATGTTTAACTATGTAAACTTTTTTTAAAGCCCATTCTATTGAAAAAAAACTGATCTTTGACATTTTCCAGATGTTGGTGTTTTGATTGAATGGTTAAAAAAAAGTTATTTTGTGATAAGTCTGCCTGAAGCTTAGTGGCACGGGGAATTAAATTCAAAGAAGACCTTGGGGAACTAAGAGGCTGAATGCCAAGTTTAGAGTAGGGGAAAAGAAAGCAGTTATCTGAGTGCACGGTGCATCACCCTGACGTTTGATTTGATGTATTGATCAGCAAATACAAAGGACTTCTTTTCTTTATGCTCTGGCGGCTCAGAGGATCGGGTGGAAAAAAGCGACTCTGTCTCTGGGTATCTTCACAGTTGTCTAGTCCCTTTTTGAAGAGGGCAGAAAGGGTTTAATCTCTTAAAGAGGACAGCGATATGATCTGACGTCACCTTTCATAAACCTGTATATTCTTATAAAACAGACAGAGCTCTAACTCTAGGAGTTGTTAGGCTTTCATCCTCACAAACCTTTTAATAAAATCAAGTTTTAAATCTTACTTTTAGGGAATATTTTGACTGGACACAGCTGTCTTCATTCTCTCATATCTGTCAGTGACAAGCTGCTCTGTTTTATAGTCTCAGACAAAGTTTTGTGGATTGAATCCGCAGCACAATGCTGATTGTTATCCTCTTGATTAAAAGGACGCAATGTTAATATTCGTTGTTAGATTTGGAAGTCATTAGGATCCTCCCCTATTCACACGGTCTGCAGTATTCGTCATAGATTAAAAATACATTTTCTGTTTCAAAGGTCTTTCTGCATTGAGAGCAGTATTGTTGTGCTAATCTTCTCCCTTACCCCACTAGGTCTGGTGCCAGAATTCATCAAAATATCTTTGCCTCTGCAAAATAGTCGCAATCCAGAGTTTTTGCTCTCTAATTCAGAACCTCTAACATGGAGGGATTTGCTTCAAAAGATGCACTGTCAAGCTAATAGCATATCTCTGTGCTGAAGCTGTTCACTGAATGTAAATCAGGCAATATAGCTTCATTGATTGAAAAAAATAAAAGAGAAGAATAAATTCATACATTTTGTGATTAAAATCAATCCCAGGGCAACTTTTCGTTCTGATACTCAAACTCAAACTTAGTCTGCAAGCTATGATTTCTGTAAATTGAATCTTTGTTGTTTGTTTTGCTAGTAATACAAATTATCACAGACCCTTCTAATGAAAATGCTTCACACTCTGAGGTAGGGTTAAAACAATACTAAACTTTTCAACTCGATACCATTTTCGATACCACAAGGATGAAAACAAAGACTCCAAAATTCTACAGAAAAATTTTCATTAATAAATAAAATACA
>NW_015150986.1:391845-393917 GCF_000732505.1 Cyprinodon variegatus | reverse complement strand
GGAAAATATTAGCGTTTCGTGTTCGTTTTGACTTCGTGTGGACGGGGCCTTATACTGCTGCTTTATCCGTGGGTCCTTGCCTTTTGTTTAACTAGCTCAAAAAGACACAATCCTGTAGAAAAAAATGCTGGTACCATCCTACCGTGCATTTAACACTTTTTTCACCAGGCAAACCAGGCTACTGCACTGAAAAAATCTACATAGTGTGGATGCAACAGATTTCATGCGGCATATGTTGCATACAATAATGATATTATTTAATCTTTTTTTTTGTTTTGGTTGGAACCAGTCTGAGCTGGCTGATTTTAAACATGCCAAAACGTAATGTTTAGAGAAAATCATTCTCTCCTTCTTAAAGTTCTCCATTTCAGTATGATAATATTGTTTTTTTTTTTCACAGAATGGTTGTTTTGGAACAAGCAACAACAGGAATACATAAAAACAAACACTGCATCTTGTCTCAATCCTTGCATGGCCTGAAAGAGGTCTCTATATTTAGCTCACTCTCTTGGTTGGTGCCCTGCTGAGTGTCTTCAAGCCTAATCGGCCTCTTTTAAAGTGTTTGTCCAGAGCTGTGATGTGTTGAGGGAGAGAACAACAAAAATATTGACCATAGAATGTGAAGCCTCGAAGATTTATAAATAACTTAAGAGGAGCATGGAGATCCAATTATCCATTCCACCTTCAACTGATTTTAGTCTCCGCTTTGATAAGTTCAAAGCATTTACTGTTAAATATCTAAACTCTAATTGTTAAGTTTTTATAAAGACCCTAAAAATTGAGAATAATTATTGGCACAACCTGTTAGATTATATTAGTTTGCCTCCTACAAGTGGCTAGATGACCTTTGTAACTCGGCTCCATGAATAATAGACTTTTATCCATTAATGACAAGCATCCTCTCCACCATGCATTTGTCTTGCTCCCTTTATGATAATGCGTTCAAACGAGCTAATAAAGACTCTTCTATTATAATCCTAATTAACCGGAACCAATACTGCGGTAAACAGAAATGTTAATGTTTTGCCAACATTAAGTGTATTTTTTTAATCAATTTGTTGAAGATTGTTTAAATAGATCTCCTGTTCCAATTTAAATTATCAGGATTCTTCTTCTAACTTGGTAGATCATTACGTACCGGTCTGAAAAACACACTATCATGAAGAAGCTTTTGGCTGCTCTATGTACCTGCAGTATGACATGTTTAACATAGTATTGATTCACAAAAGCAAATGTCGTCTCATTTAAATTATTTATAACTAGTTTAGAAAGTTTTTTTCAATGGGATTTTGTAGTATTATCACAGAAAGAAGTTTAGAAAAAAACATAAGGATGAAAACACAAACCCCCAGTTAGAAATCACATGTGATATGTTTTATCCAAGGTGCCGTAAAAATTGCAGATGCATTCAAATATAGTTTATCTGCAAAGTCAGTAACCCAGCAGTTTATAAGAATGTTTGAATAAGCTAATAGGAAAAGGGTTCTTGAAAGATATGTGCTTATCAGCTTAACGCTTTGTTGAGAATTTATTGTTAAAGAATTGTCTGCAAAATTTTATGCAGTTTTTCTTAAAGTGCTCTGCATTTTAAAAAAGTTGGAAGTAACAGTTGTTCTTTTACTCTATCAAACTATGAAGGAGACTTCTAAAAATCATGGGTATGTGCTTAAAAGTAAATAACTGTGTCATCTACATATAAGTTAACCACGATGTTTAAAATGGTGTATCACTGCGTATTATCCATACAAAAACTTTGCCATGATTTGAACCCTGTTAGGCACCCATATGACTATGGTTACACTATCGATGTATATAAAGGTGGAGGTAACATCAGTCAATAGCAAAATACAAAAAATCCAGTATGCCTTTTGTGTTCTATGATCAATAAAAATCAAAAGGAAAGGAGGATGAGAGTTGCAATCCCATCTCATTAAAAAAACAAATGACAGCAAACTCATCTAATGAGAAATAAGTCGTGAAGAAAGCTAGTTAAAAACATGAAATCTTAGTGGCTTAATTTAAACATACTGTGCACTGCCTCAGTTCTTTGCTGTGTGACTTTAAATTAACAT
>NW_015150986.1:376002-390715 GCF_000732505.1 Cyprinodon variegatus | reverse complement strand
CATCCATCCATCCATCCATCCATCCATCCATCCATCCATCCATCCATCCATCCATCCATCCATCCATCCATCCATCCATCCCATAACTGCATTAACAAAAAAGTACTACTGATCTGAAGCTTTCATCCCACACCTACATTTCCACCTTTGCCTCATTTCCTCCTAGATTTCTCCCCCTTTTGTTTAAAGTGGCTCATACAGAACAGCATAAGGCTTATAAATGCTTTGCCTTTTCTTTATTTCTTGTCAGCCTCTGACAGTTTCAACTTAGAGCCCACTATTACCTGGCAGAGGAGATTATGCAACGAATCCCGTCTACGGTGGGATGTGGAGGTCTGTGGAGAAGACTTCAAGCGGGTCATGGCTTACATAGACCCGCTGCAGTGGTGTAACCTCACACACTTCATGAGGTAAACTGCATTTATAGTTGGGTTTTAGTAGAATGTAACTTTGTTTAATTAATATAATAGTTCTGAGATGTTAAACAGTGGCATTGAGCACCAAGTACTTTCTTCACATCTTGCTGATGATGGATTAGATATAGGATTTAGAGGCAGACTGACTAAAAATCCCATTACCCTGAACACTTTGTTTTGTTCTCTTTTACACAGCAGGGGGGATTACACATCTTAAATAGCCTCTCCCCATCAGGTAGTCTCTTTGTGATAAAAGGGGCTAGTTTTTTAGGTATCAAAGGCATGTCAATACCTGAAAGAATGAAAGTAGTCTTTGGAGCAGAGACATGTTTAAAACATGAAGTACCTCTTGGTACAAAGCAGCATGTTGCCTTTGTTGTTTCCCCATCATCTCATATTGTACTCTGATGCTCTCTCTTCCCAAAGTAAAAATGAAGGATGAAAAAAAAAAGAACAAGCAGCCTTTCACATGATAAAAAAATAAAATAAAATCCTCAGACCAGTCTATCCTCCTTAATTGCTCACCAGTCCCCTTTGATCCAAACACTTCAGCTGTGGGTCCTTTCAGATTTAGCTCTGACACTCTGACAGGTCCTCAGCCCCATACACCTGTTAGGGATACAATTAAACCTGCCTGATGCTGCATTAAGACTTTTTTTTGCACCAAATTAGCTCTGTTTTAGAGCCAATTTGGCCAATTTTTTCCTCCCCATATGCTAACATTAACCTTTGATAAAGACCCCTTTTAGCATTTTTGTTGCTCTTAAGCTACTATTGATTAGGGTCCATTTTGTGTGCATAATATATATACATATATACATGTATATATATATATATATATATATATATATATATATATATATATATATATATATATATCAAGTCATGCTAATGGATTTAATGGGTAAAAAAGTAAAAAAAAAGTTGGGGACTATCTTTTTAACTCTGGTCCTTGTAAAATTTTGACAAGTCTATTCTTGACTGTAAACACACAACTTCTGTTTTTTTGGGCTGAAGAACTGTTATCATTTGTGTAAACTTGATTGAAAGATGAATTGTTAAATATAGGAATAATAATAACTTAATTTAGTTCAGAAAACCAAGGTAGTTGTAGTCTTTAACATTATTGAGTGAGTTGCCAATACTTGTATTTAGTGCTAATATTTTGGTTAGCTAGCCTGAAAGATAAACCAAGGGCTGAATTCAGAACCGCATTGGTTTAGAAAATAATAAACATTGGTCAGATCTGTTTGTTGTAAAATAGCCTGAATTTGCTTTATTGTAACGTCTTCATTTGACTCATTTCCCTTCTTCTGAAAGAATTTTGCTGTGTAGTTTATTTTGCAAGTGGCCATTGACCTTCTGTCACTATATCTGCTTTGGATTTCTGAAAGGTTGCTTTCAGAGGTCATTTGAACAAATGCTAATGCAGAAATTGAGGGAAAAAGTCTAAGTCTTCTTTAAATACCGTATGTATTATGCATAGTCATGCACCCATTTTCCTCACAGGTAGCGGATACTCACACTAAGGCACAGACACAATCACTTCAGTTTTAATTGCTGTCGGAGGCATTTATTGCTGTGTAACCTGATTTCTTATTTTCCCAGAATAAATTAAATGGAGTTACTATATTATGTTCCCCAAATGAATTTAGTACAACATTGTCAAAGGTGTTTTTCTGTTTGCTTGCATTGCTTAGAATCAGTTTTATTTTTAAATGCACCAGTATGATGATCTTATCACAAAACACATTTTATTCTAACATTAAACTGTTAATGTTTTCTTTAATAAACTTCTCTGTTGAACAAAGATGTAGTTATGCATTTTGCAGGTGCTTTTAAATGCAGTCAATATCAATTCAATGCAGTTCAATTCAGTGTATTGTATAATGCCATTTCTAAAACATGTCATTCCAAGGCCCTTTACAGGGACCCCTTTCAGTGTAGTCATACAGTCAGATTGGTTTTGTGGGTTTCTATCAAATCAAACCCACCAGACTTTATCAAAGCCAACATTAACCTTCTTAGTAGGAAAAACGTTTTTCAGCTTCTGTTTGAGGTGACGGGAGCAGCAGTGAATGCAAAGAGGTAAATGTATAAAGAGATAATGCAGTCAAAGGGGAGAACATTGTTGGTACTATGGTCGGAAATGCTCTCTTCAACAATTTATTTAAAAATTGGTATCGACAACTGCTGTGGTGTTTTCACATTCCACCATTGTTGATTGAGACATGACTCAAAGATTGGACCTGCAACCGGAGGGTAGTCGGTTCAAGCTCCGGCGTTCAGTGTTTTATCCATGTTGCTCTGCACCCTCCACTCCTTAGCTCTCATCTTATTCTCTTGCACCTGCTGCTATTTGAGCCTCTAGACTCCAGCCTTTGGTGCCACATTCTTAGTCCCGCTTCTCAGCGGGACTAAGTCTAGCGTTCCCTGGTTTAAGTTCTGCCAGTTCCCGATCTGTTTCAGTCCGCGGACTTCTGAGTTTTCGACCGCCCCTGTTTGCTCTGTTTGCCTCTTCTGTGTTTCTGGACTTTTACCTGGATTCCGCATGATGTCGTCCTTGGACCTGGGTTCTGACCACGGCTTGGATTACCCTCCTTTATCTCTCAGTTCCCATGCATGTTCTGGCTGCTTCTTTCTCCTGGCTCTCTGGTCTCCGCTCAGTGAAAAGCTCAGCTTCTCAGGACAACTTTCCTTCGTCTTGGCACAGAAGGAACTTTTCCAAGTTGGTGGCTTTAATACTGATTTGTATCCATCGCTTGAGTTTGGAGGTCACTGACCTGAGCCTTTACTCCTGCAGAGTTTCCAATGAGCCCATTGCAGCAGGCGAGTAGCCGCACGCTACTAATAAACGCTCTTTTGAATATATCGCTGCCTGTCTTGCCTGAATTCTGGGTGCTATGTTGTGAGCCTTCTGACAGTGTCGTTGTGTCCTTGGGCAAGAAACTTCACCGGCATTGCATACTGATGGTGGTGGGAGGGTCTGGTGCCATCACGTTACGGCAGCCTCGCCTCTGTCAGTAAGCCCCAGGGCAGCATTGTGGCTACAATGTAGTTTGCCACCATCAGTGTGCGTGAATGGGTGAATGACTGAATGTAGTGTAAATTGCTTTGGTCAAGTCTTCTGACTTGAAAAACCACTATGTAAGTATAGGCCATTTACCATTTGAATTGTCTTGAGTCTGCTGCCACAACACTACATATAGTATTTTGTATGTTTCTTCTGTTACATGTTTGCAATGACCCCTACATGGAAAACTGCAAGTGGAATTTCTGCTGACCCTTTTTTAATGGCTTTCTTTTTGTAAGTTTTCCCTCAAGGCTAGATTTGTGAACTACTCAATACTCTCTTTTATTTCTTTATGTAAACTGTCATTCTAGATGGATGGTCATGTCTTGGTAAGTTTGCAGTTATGCAGTTCCATTTCAACAGTAAACAGTACTATGTGAGTAAATGGTTTTTAAATTTTGTTTTATAGCATAACTCTACTTTAAACCTTCCTACAAAGTTTTCTCAGTCCTCTATGTGGTGATTCCTGGTTGCTGCTGTTTGGTCCCTCATGTTATTTAACAAACCTCTTTGGACCTCACAAAACAATTCGATTTATACTGAGATAATTACCCACATGTAGGGTCTGCTACTGAAATGTGAACTGTAAAGGCAACTGCTTGCGTTAGATTTTATTTAGAGCTATTTGAGTTATTTTAGAGGTTTTTGAGTAAAGTTTATTACAAAAGTCAAGTATCATTTGTGAATAAAAAAAAAGCTTTTCTCCTTCTCGCACTTGACAAATATGAACCTTCTGTATAGAGTATATGAAAGCTGTGAAAGAAAAAAAGACACAAATGGAAAATCCATTAGTTTGCCTTAATGATTTCTTCAGTATTTTGCTTTCTGTCACACACGTTTCAGATATAAAAAGATGATATCAAACATAAGGTTAGCTAGTGAGAAGTCAGCTTAGATAAACTGTTTAAAAATAAAAATTTGACCTCATTTGTGAAGAATTAAGTACATTTTTCAAAACCCCTAACATCATGGCCTCATGTAAAGACAGTCTAATGTAATAATCATAATAGAATTAAACATTCAAGTGTTGCAGTAAAGTTAAACAACAGATAAATCTTCACAGCATTCATTCATTATCTGTCATCTTTCCAATATCGCTGTCCTGTGTGAGTGCTCTGGTAGTCGTTAAGCTCAAGGGCCTGTCAGCCCTTCATGGTGGCATTTTATGAGAAAGTCTGACTAATAAAGAGACTAATCACTCTCTGCCAGAGGCGCACCTTGTCAACAGGCAAACCAAGCAACTGCTTGGAGCCCCGAGCCGCTGGGGGGCCCCCAAGAGCCAGCTACTGTACACACGGTAGATAAACAGCAACAGGCGAGCATGAAGTGGCAACGCTATAGTAACTGAGGAGATGCACAACTGCATATAAAAATTCAGATTGGATGGAATGTTGATTGACATTGGCTTTGGCCAGTCAAAATCCAGCCCTGCCCAGGTGGATGACTTCCCTTAATGAAAATGAACGTAGCCTAGCGAATGGGTGACGTTGTAGGCCTATCGTTCAGTAAATTGGAAAGCAATTATGTAACTAAGCTGAAGGAAAATGATTCATTTTCCATGTCTCAAGAGAGACTTTCAGGACTGGCGCTTATTTCCATAGAGTATAGTGTGTGAAGGTCTTTGGATCTGGAGGACTTATGTCTGCATTTGCACAAGCCAAGGCCCGTAAGCAACAATTCTGGAAGCAGTATAGGACCCCAATCATTTCACTACACTTACTATAACTACTTTATATTTTGTACAAAGTTTATATTGGGTTTTTAAAGTAATTTACAGTTTGTTTTTTTATTTTATTATACATTTATTTTAATTTATTAGTTTATTCTTTACTTTTATTCTTTTATATTTTCCAAAATAACAAGGTTGTTCATGTTTAGAACATTTGGAATAAAAAAAAGGTTTTATTTAATACATTTTTCATTGGTGTCAGATTATTTATAGCCTAACATAATGGTGATGAACACTGGTCAGTAGGGCCCCCTAGGAATTTTTGCTTGGGGCCCCCACAGACTCTAGAATCGCCTCTGCTCTCTGCCCTCTACATCTGGTTATATGTGTGTCTGTTAACAGCTGGGGGCATGCCTCCTGAATTCTGGACCTTCTTTTTATGAACCATTACCACCTAAATTGTGTCTGTCTTAAACTAAGTCTTTTAAACTACATTCCTCCATTTCACCTTTTGACTCTTAGTTTTGTTTCTTTCCTTTAGACTGCAATCTCAGTGTCCGAGTTCAAGTAAGTGTGCTATCAGACTTATTTTTGTACAGTAACACACACTGAAGACTAATCATCTTTGTTTGACATTGATTAGTATTTTATGTACTGAGTGATGTCAAGTCTTTCATTTTTTAAAGTTTTTTGCCGGTTTTGGCCCATTGATTTTGGAAATAGGTTTTCATTTGAGGTAACTAACCATAGAATGGGACCTCCTGTTTTGGTGGAAATAGGTGCTGAAGATGAGGCTAAAAGATTGACTTTGTCAATCGCTTTGGGATTGGATATGAGTTTTGGGGCATGGAGTCCGAGTGGACCATGATCTCAGCCTCTAGTGTTGATGCAGCTTCCTGTAGCTGTGGCTATAAGGTCTGCTGTACCTGACGGCAACCTCAAAATCCAGTGGTGGACACTGGCAGAAAGGGATGCTCTTAAACTGAAGAAGGAGGCCCATTGAGTTACACTCATCTGGGTCTGCATCAAAGCGATTCTAGCAAACTATCTGACGTTGGGGGAAGTGCTTTGCTAACACTGTTTAAATTAGGATTGGAGAGCTGCTAACCTTGACTGACATTGTCGGACAATGAAATGCTTTGAGAATCTCCTCAACCCTGAGACTGTTATTAGTGTCAAAAGTACCCACATTTGTTACTTAAGTAGAAGTATAGATACTGCAGTTTAAAAACACTCTGATAAAGGTTGAAGTATCAACTTGACCTCTAAACTCAAGTAAAAGTGAAAAAGTATATGCTCCAAAAACTACTTAAAGTATAAAAGTATAAAGTAACATTTAAAAACAACAGCAAGATGCCCCTATATGAATTGAAAGCTCAATTTTTCGACCATTTAAAAAATTCTAACCAATGAGTATTTGCGTTATATGATTCATCCAATTACACTAGTTTTCACTAGATGTGGATGGAGCCAATGATCTGCATTGGATGGCGCGCATGACATGAAATAAATATTTGTAAACATTAAACCAAAGCCAAGAGTAACGAGTCACGATTGTGTTAAAAATGTAAGGAAAAGAAAGTACAGATACTTGTGTGAAAATGTAATGAGTAGAAGTCAGAAGTAGGAAGAAAAATAAGTAATGGAGTAAATTATAGACACCCAAAAAGGGTACTTAAGTACAGTAACTTGACACCTCTGGAGAATGCATAAAATTGCACTGATGTACTCAAATTTCAAATTTAAAACATTTTATTTTAACCAGCTTAAAGCTTTTTACAAATAATACTGCCACATTATGTCTTTCGGCACCTTTAACAAGATCCCAGCAACCAAACAGGAAACAAAGCAAAAACAAACAATACTAAATAAAATGTTGAATAAAACAGGGCTCCTTTGTGTATAATAAACAAAATGTAAATGCTGTCCAAAAATTTGAGCATTATCAGAGCATCTCCAAACAAAATTTGCTACCTTTACTGTATGTGCTGGAAATTTTAAAGAAGCACAAAAAGTTGTAAAATTGAAAATATTGCCAAGTTTAGAAAACACCTGTAAAACCTCTGAACAAGACCACATCACATCACAGGTATTAGAGCATTTAAAAAACACTTAGACACCAGAATAAATAGCGTCTGTGATTTCCCTCCATCTCTTACTCTTTTTCTAATATTATGGGATTGCTTTTTCAAACAATGAGACCAACATCATCGGTTTCACAGCTCATGTATTTAAAGTTGTAATTGGTGTGCGTGGAGACGCTGACATGCGGGGTTTCCAACATTCTTCATTTTGCAGCGGTTGACTTTTTAGGTGGTGGAATAAATCTGTACTGCTACCTTTTGAAGCAATGGTTTTGTGGCACGTCTTACAAATTGGCGCCTCTTGTTCTACGTTCTCGCCATGAAATCCAAACCACTGCCATATTGGCTTAGCTCAAACACCTGCTGTAACCATATTCCGTTTGCTGTAGTGTGTGTGCCACACAGAAAATAGTCCTGTTTGGAGGAGGGGTTTATGATGCATTCAAAGTATGTGGGAAAAATAAAACTCAGTGAAATGATGCAGACAGCTTAATGTCCGCATGCAAATATTAATTGCGATGGTTGCAATAGAGTCATTTTAACTACAGTGCATCGGAAAACTTGAGATATATCGAGTATATTCGATGATTGACACACCTCTTCAAAACTGAGATAGGGGGGTAGTCCTCCTTCACAAGAATCGGGAATGGAGGATTTGTTTCAACTCTAGGGGGTGACACTTCTCAGTCTACTGCGAAGATTTACACTAAGGTGCTGGAGAGGAGAGTCTGGGCTATTGATGAACCTCCGCTTCAGGGGGAACAGTGTGGTCTTTAGTCCCACTCATGAAGCAGTGAACAAGTTTTATACCTACTGCAAAGTAGTCAAGGGTTCATGTAAGTTTGCCCAACGGGTCCACATGTGGTTTGCAAACTTGGAGAACACATTCCACTTTGTTGCTCATGGTACTCTGTGGGGGGCACTTGGAGTACGAAGTAACAAGTTCTTCACTAGGGGCCATATAGTCTCTATACAAGCGGTGCAAGAGTCTGACCATCGAAGGGCAATTCAGATCTAATTTCTAATTCAAATCTAATTTTCCTTATATGTATGTGTCCTGACTGTGGGTGGATACCAGATAAAAACAAAATCTATAGAAAACGCAGAGAATTAAACCCATAACATTTTGTTCCAACGTCATTAACATGAATGTGACTGCCTCTCCAGGACTATAATTGAAAGGAGGAGTGAAAAGAGAAGGTAGAAGCAGAGAGTGATGAGATGGATGAGGCTGTGAGAGTGGAGGGTATCATGTTTAAACAAGCCCTGACCCCTTCAGGGCTTCCTTTGTTTTACAAATGAGTTGTGGCTCTCTGTAATGATCCCTGATAGCTTAACACTCACTCCAGTGTTGTTTAAAATGAGTGTCGGCTTGTCAGGGTACCAAAAAGGTTATGGGTAGACCACTGAGAAGGTGTGCGTTGATTTATTTGCTTCATCATTTGCTTCAAATAACATATTGATTTTCCTCGCTGAACAGTTCACAGCTCTGGAGCAGCAAGCTTTAATGGTGTGCACACGCATTAGCTACAGAGGAGAAACACTGCTGTTCTGCATTATTTAATAACGCATATGAACTCTTGTCAGTCCAGGTGGGAACAAAACACTGCGTCAAGCTTGTTTTAACCTTTCAAATTTGTAGGTGGGAAAAAAAGCAAGTACCTTAACACCAAATTGTGAATCTTGGTTTTTCTGTACCTGTATGAGCAGAAAAATCAGATAACACTTAAATTCTGGAAGTGACACATTTAGGTTATGCAAGTGGAAAATTGCACAAGATTAAGAGAACAATAGTGTGATTGTAATATGCTTATTAATTATGACATACGCTCCGTAACAAGTTTATCATGCAGACCTTACTAGTAATGAGTTGAACCCTGTTTTTATTCAGAGCTGCTTGTATTCTTTGTGGCACAGATAAAGCAAGGTATTGGAACTGTTCCTGAGAGATTTTTGTCTATATTGGCATCACATGATCGTGCAGCTTCTAAAGATACACCAGCTGCACATCCATTATATAAATCGTTCCCCCAAACCCCAAAGGTGTTTGGTTAGACTGAGATCTGGTGGTTGTTGAGCTCATAGATTAAATGTTATTTGTGACATGGTGTCTTATCTTGTTGAGAGTAGTCATCAGAAGATTGGTAGATTGTGGTTATTGAGGGAAGGACTTGGCCCTTACAATCCCCTCTAAGGCTGTGACATTTAAGCAAGTATGGGCTGGTAATCAACAGCCAAGCTTTCATGGTTGTAGTGAAAAGTGCCCCAATTATAAACCTACTGTTTGAATGTTGCTGCCTAATTTAGGGTTCATTCGGAAGGGCACCCCACCCCAAACAAATAATCCATTACTAATTTCTTTCAGAAGAAATGTGCCCTTAATTTTCGACTATTAGCCAAAGGGGTAACTCTGTGGTTTAGCCCTGCTGTTACTCATCTTTTTTAAGGTTTTAAGTGTTAGGTTATCAGAGAGTTAAGGCCAATTTATATGCTTCTGACGCATAGCCTCTGCAACTGTCAAATCTGTCTCTGTGCGCAACCATGCCCCCCGCGGAGAGGTTCTGCAGCCGTCGTCACGCACCTAAAAATAATCCTGACTACGTGTCTGACGGTCGCAAACCCGCGCAGACAAAAAGCAGCTGTGATTGGTCCTTGGTATGCCTTTGCGACTGTCTGTGTGGTCGTCCTTCTCTATTTTTAAAAACCAAGGAACAACTACAATGGACAACCTATGTGTCTCCCTAACGTGATATCTTGCACACTCTCCATTGTTGTTTTTGAAGATAAACATTCCCGTCGGTGCTGCCGACATTCTCGTGACCATCCGCTGAAGTTCTTGCAAGTTCTGGAATAGGCTCCCCCTTGTGCTTTGGCGGGAAACTGCTGTGCGTCCCTCGAAATTCCAGACCGATGGTGCAGAAGCATACCAGCAAAACTGGATCACGACCAGAACCAAGCGACATTTGATGTGTGCGGTTGCAGAAGTCTAATCTGCCCTTTAATTTATCTGTTCGACCAAAGTCTGTTGCTCTTCTGTGAGACACTTCACAAATTCTCCTACTACCTTTGACATTAGCAACATGTCTTTGTGGACACAAGTACAACAAAGTACAACATTTGGTAATTTTTCATTTTGTAAACCATTCACTGTAAACCATAGGGAAGGTTTAGTGGGTATTCCAAATTAATCAGCAGTTTGAAATACTCTCTCTTTAACTTTAACATAGGGCTTGAACTTTAGGGAGATGTTCTCAGAAAGTCTTAATACAACCAGTCGATAAACGGATTGAATCATTTACTCTTTATATAAACAGGCATTTGAACTGGTACCTTTAAAGTAGTTTGTCAGTGCTTAAGTATTTTTGAAATAATACCAAAACTCAAAACGGTTTGATTCGAACATTTTGAACTTCAATGACTTTCAACACAATACACAGAAAAGAAACGCCTCCCTGTCTAGATCTCAAGGACTGTCATTATTCAGAAGCAATTACTTTATAATAATACAATTATTCTTTTCTCAGGTCCCTTGAGTTGAAGCGTTGACTGAACAACAGTGAAATATGTTGCCTCATGCAAAGAAGCAGCCCGTTCTCAGCATTTTGACAAGGACACAAGGGAGACATATGATTTTATTGTTTGTTTATTACAGAGTGCCATTTCATCATACTTCAGCTGGAACACATTGGGGTAATAAAAATATAATCATTGAGGTTCCAACAACCAAATCTTAGCAGTGACTTCTTTTAATCTTTGCAATAATATCGTAAGATTAAAACATGGCATTCAAGTCTGCCCGAATGCAAATGGTGCCCATGGTGCAGATTTGTCATCACAAAATTTGAAAAAGATCCTGTCTTGTTGGACTCATGTCAGACTAACTGTGGTTCCACAGGGCTGGTAGAGCTCTAACTATTTTATTGTGGTGCATTTGGCACAACCATTGTGCACACTTGCCATCCTGCATGGATGGATGAGGCTCCCCACACTTCATTTTTACAGGGCTCCCACCTGCAGACGCAAAGACAGCTGTATATTGTCTATATAGGCCTGTTGCTGGGAGACTGTAAGAAAAAATGGACAAGCATTGGGTCATAGGGTTTATGCTATGATCTTGGAAATGACTTGCAGCTGCTTGGCAAAAAAATCTCTTTTAGGATTTTTAGCCACATATTGATCTCAGGATGTTTTATTTTATTACTGTTTTTATATGCACTGCAAAAAAAACTGAAATCTAAATAAGTAACTTTTCTCTTAAAATAAGTGATTTTTTTCTTTAATTAAGTAAGTAAGTGATACTCTTTGCCCATTAAATAAGGCAATTTACATTTAACATAAGAAAATAAACTGTACAGTCTTAATTGAATTGCATAATGCCTAATTATCTTATTCCAAGGGTAAAAAATACTCATGCGATTGGCAGATAATCTTATTTACCTTCTCAAATTAAGTGTTAATACCCTTATTACACATCTTTACAAATTTTTAGACCATTTTTGCAATTTGATAGCGTTAAACCTCATTGCCTCATTGTTTTGGTCTTTATTAGCTGTTCCCCATCTGGTAATTCATCCAGATAAGTAGCATCCATAAATAAAAGTCCACAGTACAGATACTCCTTGGTTCAGTTATTCCATGTCCTACAGTATTCTCTGTTGTTTACGCTCTGTGTTTTCCTGTCCATTCCAGGCAAATTGGTTCAGGTTTTACACCATACTTAAGCCATCCTTAATTTGGGCCCTCAGCAAAACACAAACATGACACTGATAGCTTATATCAAGGATCTTAAAGGTCACGCATAGCAGTCTCCAGAATTTGAGGTTCTAGTTGTAATACCGCTAAATTTAATCAAGAATAAACATGTATTGAACCACAGATATAAAGGAGTTTCTGGTTCTATGAAAGCAGTGGTCAAAGTTTGATGTCAGAGTTTAATTTTTAGGTCATATAGAGGACATCAGTCTAATGTCTCAGTCAATATAATTACTCTCTGACTTCAGGTCATGGCTTCTTTTTTTCTATTAGTGTGGTATTTACAAACTGAAAGAACATTTATAAAATCAGTTGCAGCTTTGCCTAATTATAGAGATGTTATCTTTGTAAATCAGGCTTCGGATCCAACATTTGTCTTACTCAACAGTAAACTCCTGTCAGGCGCTTTAAGGGTTTGTGTGGGCTTTGTTTTGCATCTCACCCTACATGCAGATGTCCATCACCACCTGACAGACTCTGGAGGCTTTTGACTGCCTGAAAGGATTTGCTCAGGACTTATACTGCCTCATAGCTTAAAGGAGAACCATGAGGCGGGAAATAAAAAGATTTGGTTTGATGATAGGTTACTCATATTTTTTAAGGTAGATTTGATATTTTTGTGCTAAAGTACTTTCCCTTTATTACCACATAACAAATTATCATTAGCTGTCAGAGTGCAATATTAAGGTCAGCTAAAGAACTTCATAATTTACTTATTAAAGGATTTGGTCAAAACACATTTCCCAATCAATTTGTTTGTGAAATATATATATATATATATATATATATATATATATATATATATATATATATATATATATATATATATATATATGTTGTGTAATCTCGCGCCTAATCTACCTTTTAGTTTGAGAACATTCATTCAGCAGAAAATAAATTATATTTTAACGAAACTACTTTTTCTCAATTTTTTTTTCACATTTATTTTTTATTTTATCACAAATTTATATTTATTATTTCTTAAATGTCCTTTTAATATGGATAGATTAATCACATCTAAAATGGAGGTGGAAATAGAGGGAATACTTCCCTAAATAACTTAATTAGATCTAATGTACATGTTGAAGGTTTGCATGATAATAATAGTTTTGCTAACTCTGAAGGCTCAAGTAGACAAAAACAGTCCAAACCCTGTTCAGACTCTATGGTTACCTCAGATGCTGCCTCACCTTCCAGAGATAAACCAATCATATTTACTGTAGAGGGGTGGCTATGATCTTATTTTTGACAAATCAATCTTGTTTATAAAGAATCCCATAAAATCATTACTGCTAAGAGCAGGTGGGATGGAAGGTTCAACAGAGCTATGGCTCTGGGTGAGTTTGGCAACTGAATTAAAAAGGGCTGCATGATGTTCCAAGCTTATCTCACCAACAGTGAGAAAGAAAGTCAAAATGAAATAAATCTCATAAATACTAATTTGTGGATCAATCCTTACTTGTGGTTTGCTGAATATTAATACAACTTTCAAAAATAAAGGCTTTCATATGTGACTAGATGTATATATCCATATTTAAGATATCTCTGTTAAAGATTATTAACTTTAATAAAAGTTTTGACTTGTTTTTTTCCATAGTTGAATAAGGTCTTAATTACATAAATAGATTTTTCTTTTTGAGTTACTATGTGGAGATTCCACCCAGCAATATTATTTCACACTTCTCTGAACTTTGATTATATGGAGGGAGATTAATATTTCTTGTTTCAGGCCGTTGTTTGGATGACAGTTCAAAAACATTTACTATGTGAATGCAAATAAAAAAATACTGAACTGCTGATCCACCCAGAGTTGCCGTAAATATTTTATATTTTCTTTATTGACCTTCTCAAATGGCAGAGCTCACTCTGTCTTAGAACGTAGTACTTTCCTTCAGGACTGAGGCTGTTTTCTACTTTTGGCTACTTTAGGTTGTGAAAGAAACTTAAAATAATATCAAATATAGGTCATAATAAGTTGAGACTCCAGAAGAGATTTGATTCTTAAAAAAGAGGTGTAATACAGTTTGAGTGAAGGCTATCTGCACCATTTCTGTAGTTGAGGCAGTAAGTAGAACACATGTACTGACTCAAACCCTAAACAACATGGATTCTGATGCACATATACAGAACTTTTTTTTTTTTATACCATTTATTTCGATAGCTGGGTAAAATATCACAATATATAGTGATATTGCACTTTGTCATAATATCTTATCATGACCCAAGTATCGTGACATGTATTGTATCGCATCACACATTCCACTAATTACCCCTACTAGTAAATCAGATTCCATGATACCCAGAACTCATTTGGTCTGAATCCACTATAACTTCAGCAACTAGCAATTTTTCCATGCCTTTGTGTGTTGTTAAAAATTATTGAAATAATATAAAACAAATAGTCCCCTGCTGACTTTATCTTGGACCTTTTGCAAAAAGCAGGAAGAATATTAATGCACGGATAGACCCTCTGAAAGCCTTGGTCACTGTGGAGAGGGGAGAGAAAGGGGTTAAAAAGAGCAGTGAGGCTCAAAACATACCTCATAAACAGTTTAGGTGAATGGAATGGCAATCAATAAGCTCAAGCAAAAGGGGAATTTGCTATCACAGCATTTGCAGCATTTTATACTCAGTGAGGCTTTCAACGTTGTACCTGACATCCTGGCCATCTCTATGGGTATTTACAGATTTAAAGAACTGAAAATACTGAATTTATATA